>NW_027252911.1:0-300000 GCF_044704955.1 Pristiophorus japonicus
CGGGAATGCTGCAATGTGAGAGAATAAAGAGAGAAGGTGCTGGGAACAGTCAGCCTGAGAGCTCAGGCAGTGTGTGTGGGGGGAGAGAGAGAGAATGGAGCTGAGGAAAGATCATTTCCATTGGCCTGACATTCAGGGGCACGGGCCTTTACCTGCTGCTGGGGGCAGTGCAGCTGAAAGATTGAGTGACAATATACAGCACTGTTTCCTGACACAACATGTTAATGCAGTAAATGGGGAAAACCGGAGATTGGATCTGGTGTTTAGTAGTGAGCCTGACCTGGGATCAGGCCTCCGTGTGGGGAACATCTAGGCAACACTGATCACATTATACCGTCCCGATTGGCCGGGAGAACCAAATGGACTGAGACCCTGCGACACGGACCGCATTTCAGGGCAAACTTCTCCAAACTGGCAGAGGATTGTAACAGGTAAATTGGTCAACCCTCCTCGGTGGTGATGTGACCGATGTTGGATATAAATGGAAAGGTTTTAAGAACAAGTTTAAAAATGTGATTAACAAACGTAGTCAAAATTAAAAGACAGAAATGTGGTAAGAAAAAGCCGAGGTGGCCGACTGGCTCTGTACAAAGATGTAAACAGAAAAGTTTCCATAAATTAAATAATTTAACCTTAAATAAATAGGGGGAATACAAGGAACAACTAAAGAAAACGAAGGCTGCTGTTCAATCAGGAAAAAGTCTCTGGGAATAAAAGGATTGTAGACAACTGGCCGTCATGGGCAGAGCTTTTTCAGTTATGTGCAGAGTCTGAGAACAATCAAAGTCTGTATTGGGCCACTTTAGGGTGTTCAAGGGCAGGTTACACAGGACTCACTGAGTATGGTGGGAATATTAGTGAGTACTTTGCATGAGTCTTCACCCTTTAACATCATCTCAAATATTAGAATTTACCAACAATACTTTTATCAGTAACATTGACATAGATAAGCATATTGTTTTAGAAAACATTCAGAACTTAAAAAGAGATAGAGCAGCCGAACTGGAGGATATCCATCCAAGGGTCCACCGGGAGATGGGACATGTGCTGTGTGAGGGTCCTCCGGGAGATGGGACATGTGCTGTGTGAGGGTCCTCCGGGAGATGGGACATGTGCTGTGTGAGGGTCCTCCGGGAGATGGGACATGTGCTGTGTGAGGGTCCTCCGGGAGATGGGACATGTGCTGTGTGAGGGTCCTCCAGGAGATGGGACCTGTGCTGTGTGAGGGTCCTCCGCGAGATGGGACATGTGCTGTGTGAGGGTCCTCTGGGTGATGGGACTTGTGTTGTGCGAGCCCCTGGCATGTATGTTTAATAGCTCACTCTGAAATAGTTTCGACAGATTGGAAGGATGCTAATGAAGTCCCCATTTTAATAAAAATGTGACAAGGCAGACCCGGGTAACCAGAGGCCCATCAGATTAATATCAGTAATAGGTAAGATGATTGAAAGAATCATAAGGGATGCAATATATGAATACTTGGATCGGGAGGGACATATTAGGGACACCACAACCCATTATAAAGAGTTCATGTCTCACAACTCGAATTATATTTTTTGTCTACTTAGATTTCCAAAAAACTTTTGACAAGGTTCCACACAAGAGGCTTCTCTATAAGATCGGAGCCTCTGGTACTGATAATATATTGAGCTGGATACAGAACTGGCCGGCAGGATGTAGGTAAAGAGCAGTTTTTGATGGATTTGGATATGTTTGGAGACCACTCACCAGTGGTGTCCTGCAGGGATCAGTTTTGGGACTGTTGCTTTTCCCTATTTTTATTAATGATCTGGATTTTAGGGTTGGGGCACAATTTTGAAATGATTCCAAGATCTGTGCGAGTGCTCGAACTGTAGAAGAGGCTCGTCTGATTCAGGCAGATCTTGAAGTGTCGGGACACTGGCCTCATGACTGGAAAATTATGTGTAACTTAGATAAGTTCAGTGTTATGCATTTGGGCAGGGCAAATGCGCAACATTCATACACCCCCCAGGGAAAGGCATTAAAGATGGGTGGAGATAGAAAGAGATTTCAACATTCTAGTGAATACATCCTTAAAGGTACACGAGCAATGCAGTGTAGCGACAGTTAGAGCAAATAGGGTGTTGGAGTATATCCATAGGACAATTCAGTTTAAGACGAGGAGCACTGTTTTGTCCGAGTACAAGACCTTAGTCAGGCCACACTTGGAATACTGTGTCCAGTTTTGGTCTCCTCACATGGTGGGTGATATTGAGGTTCTGGAAAGGGTCACTCGACTAGAAACATAGAAACATAGAAAATAGGTGCAGGAGCAGGCCATTCAGCCCTTCTAGCCTGCACCGCCATTCAATGAGTTAATGGTTGAACATGAAACTTCAGTACCCCCTTCCTGCTTTCTCGCCATAACCCTTGATCCCCCGAGTAGTAAGGACTTCATCTAACACCCTTTTGAATATATTTAGTGAATTGGCCTCAACTACTTTCTGTGGTAGAGAATTCCACAGGTTCACCACTCTATGGGTGAAGAAGTTTCTCCTCATCTCGGTCCTAAATGGCTTATTCCTTATCCTCAGACTGTGACCCCTGGTTCTGGACTTCCCCAACATTGGAAACATTCTTCCTGCATCTAACCTGTATAAACCCGTCAGAATTTTAAACGTTTCTATGAGGTCCCCTCTCATTCTTCTGAACCCCAGTGAATACAAGCCCAGTTGCTCCAGTCTTTCTTGATAGGTCAGTCCCGCCATCCCGGGAATCAGTCTGGTGAATCTTCGCTGCACTCGGTCAATAGCAAGAATGTCCTTCCTCAAGTTAGGAGACCAAAACTGTACACAATACTCCAGGTGTGGCCTCACCAAGGCCCTGTACAACTGTAGCAACACCTCCCTGCCCCTGTATTCAAATCCCCTCGCTATGAAGGCCAACATGCCATTTGCTTTCTTAACCGCCTGCTGTACCTGCATGCTAACCTTCAATGACTGATGTACCATGACACCCAGGTCTCGTTGCACCTTCCCTTTTCCTAATCTGTCACCATTCAGATAATAGTCTGTCTCTCTCTTTTTACCACCAAAGTGGATAACCTCACATTTATCACATTATACTTCATCTGCCATGCATTTGCCCACTCACCTAACCTATCCAAGTCACTCTGCAGCCTAATAGCATCCTCCTCGCAGCTCACACTGCCACCCAACTTAGTGTCATCCGCAAATTTGGAGATACTACATTTAATCCCCTCGTCTAAATCATTAATGTACAATGAAAACAGTTGGTTCCCCAGCACAGAACCTTGCGCCACCCCACTAGTCACTGCCTGCCATTCTGAAAAGTACCCGTTTACTCCTACTCTTTGCTTCCTGTCTGACAACCAGTTCTCAATCCACGTCAGCACACTACCCCCAATCCCATGTGCTTTAACTTTGCACATTATTCTCTTGTGTGAGACCTTGTCGAAAGCCTTCTGAAAGTCCAAATATACCACATCAACTGGTTCTCCTTTGTCCACTTTACTGGAAACATCCTCAAAAAATTCCAGAAGATTTGTCAAGCATGATTTCCCTTTCACAAATCCATGCTGACTTGGACCTATCATGTCACCATTTTCCAGATGCACTGCTATGACATCCTTAATAATTGATTCCATCATTTTACCCACTACTGAGGTCAGGCTGACCGGTCTATAATTGCATGTTTTCTCTCTCCCTCCTTTTTTAAAAAGTGGGGTTACATTGGCTACCCTCCACTCCATAGGAACTGATCCAGAATCAATGGAATGTTGGAAAATGACTGTCAATGCATGCACTATTTCCAAGGCCACCTCCTTAAGTACTCTGGGATGCAGTCCATCAGGCCCTGGGGATTTATCGGCCTTCAATCCAATCAATTTCCGCAACACAATTTCCCGACTAATAAATATTTCCCTCAGTTCCCCCTCCTTACTAGACCCTCTGACCACTTTTATATCCGGAAGGTTGTTTGTATCCTCCTTAGTAAATACCGAACCAAAGTACTTGTTCAATTGGTCTGCCATTTCTTTGTTCCCCGTTATGACTTCCCCTGATTCTGACTGCAGGGGAGCTACGTTTGTCTTTACTAACCTTTTTCTCTTTACATACCTATAGAAACCTTTGCAATCCGCCTTAATGTTCCCTGCAAGCTTCTTCTTGTACTCCATTTTCCCTGCTCTAATCAAACCCTTTGTCCTCCTCTGCTGAGTTCTAAACTTCTCCCAGTCCCCAGGTTCGCTGCTATTTCTGGCCAATTTGTATGCCACTTCCTTGGCTTTAATACTATCCCTGATTTCCCTCGATAGCCACGGTTGAGCCACCTTCCCTTTTTTATTTTTACGCCAGACATGAATGTACAATTGTTGTAATTCATCCATGCGGTCTCTAAATGTCTGCCATTGCCCATCCACAGTCAACCCCTGAAGTATCATTCGCCAATCTATCCTAGCCAATTCGCGCCTCATACCTTCAAAGTTACCCTTCTTTAAGTTCTGGACCATGGTCTCTGAATTTACTGTTTCATTCTCCATCCTAATGCAGAATTCCACCATATTATGGTCACTCTTCCCCAAGGGGCCTCGCACAATGAGATTGCTAATTAATCCTCTCTCATTACACAACACCGAGTCTAAGATGGCCTCCCCCCAAGTTGGTTCCTCAACATATTGGTCTAGAAAACCATCCCTTATGCACTCGAGGAAATACTCCTCCACCGTATTGCTTCCAGTTTGGCTAGCCCAATCTATGTGCATATTAAAGTCACCCATTATAACTGCTGCACCTTTATTGCATGCACCCCTAATTTCCTGTTTGATGCCCTCCCCAACATCCCTATTACTGTTTGGTGGTCTGTACACAACTCCTCCTAACGTTTTTTGCCCTTTGGTGTTCTGCAGCTCTACCCATATAGATTCCACATCATCCAAGCTAATGTCTTTCCTAACTATTGCATTAATCTCTTTAACCAGCAATGCTACCCCACCTCATTTTCCTTTTATTCTATCCTTCCTGAATGTTGAATACCCCTGAATATTGAGTTCCCAGCCCTGATCATCCTGGAGCCACGTCTCCGTAATCCCAATCACATCATATTTGTTCACATCTATTTGCACAGTTAATTCATCCAGCTTATTGCGGATACTCCTTGCATTAAGACACAAAGCCTTCAGGCTTGTTTTTTTAACACCCTTTGTCCTTTTAGAATTTTGCTGTACAGTGGCCCTTTTTGTTCTTTGCCTTGGGTTTCTCTGCCCTCCACTTTTCCTCATCTCCTTTCTGTCTTTTGCTTTTGCCTCCTTTTTGTTTCCCTCTGTCTCCCTGCATTGGTTCCCATCCCCCTGCCATATTAGTTTAACTCCTCCACAACAGCACTAGCAAACACTCCCACTGGGACATTCGTTCCGGTCCTGCCCAGGTGCTCTCAGCCTGTTCTCAATGGGCCTCTGGGTTACACAATGCCTGATCTCACTGCGTCCAGTGTGTAAACCGTGGACCAGTGAGATCAGACATTATGGAACCCAGAGGCCCAGTGAGAACAGAACGTTTGTAATCCGGGGGCCCAGTGAGTTCAGACAGTGATCTGGGTAAAACAAACTGTCCTAGGTTTTTTTTAAATCTGTATTTTTGCCTCTCCCAGGAGATCACATGGACTAGGGTGGAGTGGAGTGTATACGCTGTGATATATTGCAATTTTGTGGGACAGGCTTGATGGACCAGATGGTCTTTACCTGTCCGTCATTTTTCGTATGTATTAAAATGCTTCCTCTACACTGTCCCATCGAACACTACCAGGGCAGGTACAGCACGGCTTAGATACAGAATAAATCTCAGGCCCCAAATTAGAGCCCACAGGCCCCGTGCTGACAGGCCAGGGTGAGCGGGGTCACTGGCCGCCATCTTGCACAGGGCGGGATCAGGGCGCATGCGTGGCCATCTTGGTTTAGGAACAGAGAGTGGGTGGGACTTCAGGGTCTCTGTTCCCAACTGGGTCCCAGTGCCCGGGAGATGGAACATTTTGGGCAACACACTTTTCATCATCTTAAAATCAGAGACTGGTTACAACATGGAAGGAGGCCATGCCGGCTAACTGCAAGAGCTTCTACTAATCCACGCTAGCTACTCTGTCCAGACCCCTCATGATTTTGAACACCTCTGTCAAATCTCTTTCAATCTTCTCTGTTCTGAGAACAACCCCAACTTCTCCAGACTATCCACGTAACTGAAGTCCCTCATCCCTGGAATCATTCTTGTAAAACTTTTCTGCACGCTCTCAAAAGGCCTTTGTATACTTACTAAAATGCAGAAGCCAGAATTGCTCCAGCTCAGTCAACAAGCTCCCCGCTGGAGTGGAACTAAACTACAGAAACAGTGGCAACCTATTCAACCTTCGTCGTCTCCAGGCCAGGTCCAAGACCACTCCAATCTCTGTCGTTGAGCTACCGTATGCGGACAATACCTGCGTCTGTGAACATACAGAGGCTGAACTTCAAGTCATAGTCAACGTATTTACTGAGGCGTTCCAAAGCATGGGCCTTACACTAAACATCTGTCAGCCCGAGGTCCTCCACCAGCCTGTCCTCGCCGCACAGCACTCCATCCACCCACCCTCCGCAGTCATCAAAATCTACGGCGCGGCCCTGGACAATGTGGACCATTTCCCATACCTCGGGAACCTCTTATCAACAAGACCAGACATTGACGACAAGATTCAACACCGCATCCAGTGCAGCCTTCAGCCGCTTGAGGAAAAGAGTGTTTGAAGACCACGCCCTCAAATCTACCACTAAGCTCATGGTCTACAGGGCTGCAGTAATACCCACCCTCAGAGACATGGACTATGTACAGTAGACACCTCAAATTGCTGGAGAGGTCTCCGCAAGATCCTACAAATTGCCTGGGAGGACAGACACACCAACGTTGGCGTTGTCGGCCAGGCCAACATCCCCAGCATTGATGCACGGACCACATTTGATCATCTCCGCTGCACAGGCCACATTGTTCGCATGCCAGACACGAGATTCCCAAAGCAAGCACGCTACTCAGATCTTCTTCACAGCAAACGAGCCAAAGGTGGGCAGAGGAAACGTTACAGGGACACCCTCAAAGCCTCCCTGATAAAGTACAACATCCCCATCGACCACCCTAAGTGTAGAAAGTGCATCCGGGAGGGCGTTGATCACCTCGAGTCTCATCGTCGAGAGCATGCATCAGAAAGAGTGTGCGGCAAACTTGTCTCACCCAACCCTTCGCTCAACGACTATCTGTCCCACCTGTGACAGGGACTGTGGCTTCGTATTGGACTGTTCAGCCACCTAAGGACTCATTTTTAGAGTGGAAGCATGTCTTCCTCGATCCGAGGGACTGCCTATGATGATGATGATGAACCAGAATTGGACACAATACTCCAGTTGAGGCCGAACCAGAGTTTTACGTGGGTTCAACATAATATCCACACTTCTGTACTCGATACCTCTATTCATGAAGCCTAGGATCCTGTCAGTCTTTGTAACCACTTTCTCAACCTGTGCTGCCACCTTCAGTGATTGGTGCACATATACACCTGGGTCTCTCTGTTCACGCTCCCCTTTAGTTTATATTTACTCTCCTCTTTCTTCCTCCCAAAATGTATCACTTTTAAACTTTTCTACGTTAAGTTCCACCAGCCTGTCTATGTCTTTCTGAAGTCTATCACTACCTCCTCACTTTTCACTGTACTTCCAAGTTTTGTGTGAGGTGTAGATTTGGAAATTGTGCCCAGTACACTCAAGTCTAGGTCATTATTATAGATCAAAAAAAGCAGTGGCCCCAATACCGACCCCTGGGGAACACCACTTCCTCCAGTCTGAAAAACAACCATTCACCACTACTCTGTGTGTGTCACTTAGCCACTTTCATATCCATGCTGCCACTGTCCCCGTTATTCCATGGGCTTCGATTTTGCTGGTGTTGGTAACACGCCTGAAATCAGTAAACACAAAACCCAGTCTGTTAATCACTTTCAGCTACTGGACTTAGCATGTGTCTCACAGCATCTCTTCTACCTTCAATATGTGAATAGAGCATCACGCTTGTAAACCTGGTTTAAGTTTATATCCACTCAGCAAATCTATTTAAGAAAAGCCTGTCGGCCAATGAGACACTGTTAAGCTGCCAGTGTGCTGCTGGTTTGATTGGCATGTTGCCTGTAATGGACTCTGTATTTTGGTCTCTGTATTTAAGGAAGGATAGACCTGCATTGGAGGCAGTTCAGAGAAGGTTCACTCGGTTGTTTCGGAGATGAGGGGATTGACTTATAAAGATAGCTTGAGTAGATTGGGCCTAAACACATTGGAGTTCAGAAGAATGAGGTGATTTTATCAAAATATAAGATAATGAGGGGGCTTGATAGGTGGATGCAGAGAGGATATTTCCACTTACACGGGGAACTAAAACTAGGGGACATCGTCTTAGAATAATGGGCCACCCAATTAAAACTGAGACGAGGAATTTCTTCTCTGAGGGTTGTAAATCTGTGGAATTCTCTGCCAAGGAGAGGTGTGGAGGCTGGGTCTTTGAATATATTTAAGGCGGAGATAGACAGATTTTTGAGCGATAAGAGAGTAAAGGGTGATGGGGAGTGGGCAGGGAAGTGGAACTGAGTCCATGATCAGATCAGCCATGATCTTATTGAATGGCGGAGCAGGCCCGAGGGGCCAAATGGCCTACTCCTGCTACTATTTCTTATGATCTAACTGAACATTTCTCCCAGTCTAACCTTGTCTGTAATGAAATATGTGTCTTTTAATAAGTCTCAAGTCCTTGCTCATGTCTGCTGCAGATTCCAGAGTTGATTCCAGAGATGAGGGGATTGACTTATGGTTGAGTAGGTTGAGTAGGTTGGGCCAATACACATTGGAGTTGAGATGAATGAGATCTGTGTGTGGCCCTGAAGGACTGTGTCCAGGCTGAAGTTCTGATCTCCCCGTAAGATCCTCCCCACAGATTGTCCTTTCTCAGCTCCAGCCAGGTGATGCTAAACACTCAGGTGGGAAAGACAAAAATCCACAGCAATGTGTTGAAAGCAAAACTAATTTATGTGTCTTTATCCCAAATATTAAACTCCAGTCGATTTCAGGAGTTATTAACATCAGTGTTACAGGAGTTATAAACCCCAACTGTCAGAATGATCACGATTCAGTCCGGGATGTGAATAACAGCAGAATCCAACCCCTGCAGTCACTTGTGAACTCGCTGATGTCTCAGCAGGTTGCCTGACAGAGAGAATCCCTTGTCACACTCAGAGCAGGTGAATGGTCTCTCCCCACTGTGAACTCGCTGGTGTCTCAGCAGGTCGGATGATCGAATGAATCCCTTCCCACATACAGAGCACGTGTACCATTTCTCCCCACTGTGAACGGGTCCTTCTGCTTCCATGGTCAAAAGCTGATGATATTCCAGTCCCGATGTACCGAGTGACTCTGTCAGATCTTGAGGTGATGTTTGGTTTGAGCTTCCAGTCTACAAATCCTCCCCTTTTAACACCCTGCAAAGTGAATTTCAAACAGGAAAAGTGAGTGTGAGAGAGAACCCACAAAAACACAAAGGCAGGTTGTGAAATTGAGCTGAATTAGTCTGTGTGGGGCCGGCACGAGAAAAAAGTGACCATGAAAGCTGCCGGATTGTAGTAAAAACACATCTGGGTCACTGCTGTCCTTCAGGGAAGGGAACCCACCTCCCTCGACAGGCCCACATGGGAAATTGTTGGCCCCACTGGGCCCAGAAGTACTGGGGGTGAAACCCAGCAGCTTCTCCCCCTCTCCATCCAGCTCAAACTGATGTAACAAACAGACGCACACAGGAGACCAGTGAGTGACTTCCACATCCAGTGCCCACCTGATACAGAGAGGCTGGGAATTGCTGGGCCTGCTGTATAAATGTAAGTTGTTGTTTTCCTGGTGTGGAGGAGGGGCTGGGCCCGGTGGCTCTGACTCGGGGCCCGAGAGCCGCGCTCGATGTTGCCCGGGGACTGAGAGCCACACTCGGTGTTGCCCGGGGCCCGAGAGCCACACTCGGTGTTGCCCGGGGCCCGAGAGCCACACTCGGTGTTGCCCGGGGCCTAAGAGCCACACTCGCTGTTGCCCGGGGCCCGAGTGCCACACTCGGTGTTGCCCGGGGACCGAGAGCCGCACTCGGTGTTGCCCGGGGACCGAGTGCCGCACTCGGTGTTGCCCGGGGACCGAGAGCCGCACTCGGTGTTGCCCGGGGACCGAGAGCCGCACTCGGTGTTGCCCGGGGCCCGAGTGCCACACTCGGTGTTGCCCCGGGACTGAGAGCCACACTCGGTGTTGCCCGGGGACTGAGAGCCCAACTCGGTGTTGCCCGGGGACTGAGAGCCACACTCGGTGTTTCCCGGGGCCCGAGTGCCACACTAGGTGTTGCCCGGGGACTGAGAGCCACACTCGGTGTTGCCCGGGGCCCGAGAGCCGCACTCGGTGTTGCCCGGGGCCCGAGTGCCGCACTCGGTGTTGCCCGGGGACTGAGAGCCGCACTCGGTGTTGCCCGGGGCCCGAGAGCCGCACTCGGTGTTGCCCGGGGCCCGAGTGCCGCACTCGGTGTTGCCCGGGGCCCGAGTGCCACACTCGGTGTTGCCCGGGGCCCGAGTGCCACACTCGGTGTTGCCCGGGGCCCGAGTGCCACACTCGGTGTTGCCCGGGGCCCGAGTGCCACACTCGGTGTTGCCCGGGGCCCGAGTGCCACACTCGGTGTTGCCCGGGGCCCGAGTGCCACACTCGGTGTTGTCCGGGGACTGAGAGCCGCACTCGGTGCTGCCCGGGGACTGAGAGCCGCGCTCGGTGTTGCCCGGGGACTGAGAGCCACACTCGGTGTTGCCCGGGGACGGAGAGCCACACTCGGTGTTGCCCGGGGACGGAGAGCCACACTCGGTGTTGCCCGGGGACTGAGAGCCGCACTCGGTGTTGCCCGGGGCCCGAGTGCCACACTCGGTGTTGCCCGGGGACTGAGAGCCGCACTCGGTGTTGCCCGGGGCCCGAGTGCCACACTCGGTGTTGCCCGGGGCCCGAGTGCCACACTCGGTGTTGCCCGGGGCACGAGTGCCACACTCGGTGTTGCCCGGGGACTGAGAGCCACACTCGGTGTTGCCCGGGGCCCGAGTGCCACACTCGGTGTTGCCCGGGGACTGAGAGCCGCGCTCGGTGTTGCCCGGGGACAGAGAGCCACACTCGGTGTTGCCCGGGGACAGAGAGCCACACTCGGTGTTGCCCGGGGACAGAGAGCCACACTCAATGTTGCCCGGGGACTGAGAGCCACACTCGGTGATGCCCGGGGACTGAGAGCCACACTCGGTGTTGCCCGGGGACTGAGAGCCACACTCGGCGTTGCCCGGGGACGGAGAGCCACACTCGGTGTTGCCCGGGGACTGAGAGCCACACTCGGTGTTGCCCGGGGACCAAGAGCCACCATCGGTGTTGCCCGGGGACTGAGAGCCACCATCGGTGTTGCCCGGGGACTGAGAGCCACACTCGGTGTTGCCCGGGGACTGAGAGCCACACTCGGTGTTGCCCGGGGACTGAGAGCCACACTCGGTGTTGCCCGGGGATTGAGAGCCACACTTGGTGCTGCCCGGGGCCCGAGAGCCACACTCGGTGTTGCCCGGGGACTGAGAGACGCGCTCGGTGCTGCCCGGGGCCCGAGTGCCACACTCGGTGCTGCCCGGGGACTGAGAGCCACACTCGGTGTTGCCCGGGGACTGAGAGCCACACTCGGTGCTGCCCGGGGACTGAGAACCGCACTCGGTGTTGCCCGGGGACTGAGAGCCACACTCGGTGTTGCCCGGGGACTGAGAGACGCGCTCGGTGCTGCCCGGGGCCCGAGTGCCACACTCGGTGCTGCCCGGGGACTGAGAGCCACACTCGGTGTTGCCCGGGGACTGAGAGCCACACTCGGTGCTGCCCGGGGACTGAGAACCGCACTCGGTGTTGCCCGGGGACTGAGAGCCGCGCTCGGTGTTGCCCGGGGACTGAGAGCCACACTCGGTGTTGCCCGGGGACGGAGAGCCACACTCGGTGTTGCCCGGGGACTGAGAGCCACACTCGGTGTTGCCCGGGGACTGAGAGCCGCACTCGGTGTTGCCCGGGGCCCGAGTGCCACACTCGGTGTTTCCCGGGGACTGAGAGCCGCACTCGGTGTTGCCCGGGGCCCGAGTGCCACACTCGGTGTTGCCCGGGGCACGAGTGCCACACTCGGTGTTGCCCGGGGACTGAGAGCCACACTCGGTGTTGCCCGGGGCCCGAGTGCCACACTCGGTGTTGCCCGGGGACTGAGAGCCGCGCTCGGTGTTGCCCGGGGACTGAGAGCCACACTCGGTGTTGCCCGGGGACAGAGAG
This sequence comes from Pristiophorus japonicus, assembly GCF_044704955.1. Classification (NCBI taxonomy): domain Eukaryota; kingdom Metazoa; phylum Chordata; class Chondrichthyes; family Pristiophoridae; genus Pristiophorus; species Pristiophorus japonicus. The sequence goes on from NW_027252911.1 coordinate 12,374, forward strand.
CCACACTCGGTGTTGCCCGGGGACAGAGAGCCACACTCAATGTTGCCCGGGGACTGAGAGCCACACTCGGTGATGCCCGGGGACTGAGAGCCACACTCGGTGTTGCCCGGGGACTGAGAGCCACACTCGGCGTTGCCCGGGGACGGAGAGCCACACTCGGTGTTGCCCGGGGACTGAGAGCCACACTCGGTGTTGCCCGGGGACCAAGAGCCACCATCGGTGTTGCCCGGGGACTGAGAGCCACCATCGGTGTTGCCCGGGGACCAAGAGCCACCATCGGTGTTGCCCGGGGACTGAGAGCCACACTCGGTGTTGCCCGGGGACTGAGAGCCACACTCGGTGTTGCCCGGGGACTGAGAGCCACACTCGGTGTTGCCCGGGGATTGAGAGCCACACTTGGTGCTGCCCGGGGCCCGAGAGCCACACTCGGTGTTGCCCGGGGACTGAGAGACGCGCTCGGTGCTGCCCGGGGCCCGAGTGCCACACTCGGTGCTGCCCGGGGACTGAGAGCCACACTCGGTGTTGCCCGGGGACTGAGAGCCACACTCGGTGCTGCCCGGGGCCCGAGTGCCACACTCGGTGCTGCCCGGGGACTGAGAGCCACACTCGGTGTTGCCCGGGGACTGAGAGCCACACTCGGTGCTGCCCGGGGACTGAGAGCCACACTCGGTGTTGCCCGGGGACTGAGAGACGCGCTCGGTGCTGCCCGGGGCCCGAGTGCCACACTCGGTGCTGCCCGGGGACTGAGAGCCACACTCGGTGTTGCCCGGGGACTGAGAGCCACACTCGGTGCTGCCCGGGGACTGAGAACCGCACTCGGTGTTGCCCGGGGACTGAGAGCCACACTCGGTGTTGCCCGGGGACTGAGAGCCACACTCGGTGTTGCCCGGGGCCCGAGAGCCACACTCGGTGTTGCCCGGGGACTGAGAGCCACACTCGGTGTTGCCCGGGGACTGAGAGCCACACTCGGTGCTGCCCGGGTGCTGAGAACCGCACTCGGTTAAAAAGGAGGCAGACTAAAAGCAGGAAACTGTAGACCAGTTTAGCCTAACATCTGTGGTTGGGAAAATGTTGAAGAGTTCATTCTTAAAGAAGCATTAGCACGACATTTGGAAAAACATAATTCGGTCAGGCAGAGTCAGCATGGATTTATGAAGTGGAAGTTAAGTTTGACAAATTTGCTAGAATTCTTTGAGCATGTAACGAACATAGAAACATAGAAAAATAGTTGCAGGTTAGGCCATTCGGCCCTTCGAGCCTGCACCACCATTCAATACCATGGCTGATCATTCCTTCAGTACCCCTTTCCTGCTTTCTCTCCATACCTCTTGATCCCCTTAACCGAAAGAGCCATATCTAACTCCCTCTTGAATATATCCAGTGAACTGGCATCAACAACTCTCTGCGGCAGGGAATTCCACAGGTTAACAACTCTCGAGTGAAGAAATTTCTCCTCATCTCAGTCCTAAATGGCCTACCCCTTCTCCTAAATGCAATGATTATTTGCATTTTCGATGTTATTCAAAACAGGTGGAAATACACAGCAAATCAAAACTTTAAAAAATTAGAAGAAAATATGCAATAGTAGCCAACTAAATCAGTTCTCTATTACGCAATGGCATACGTCATCAAACTCCTTCGCTGCTTGTACCATGTTGAAAAAAATTCTGAAATGAAATATTTTTGTCCTCAAATATCAGTTTATTTTTAAACAGTATGCGAAAGTTATAATTTTATCTCATCTCAAAATCACTAATCCATCATTCAGACCAGGCCTGGACATTTGGAAGAAATGCATTCTTTCTATTTTTGTCTTGTACAATACCAAACATTCAGGAATTCATTTTTCACATTTGGTCGGTCAGTTTCTCCTCAACACTGTCAGAGGTGCTTTCAATGAATTATGTTCCACTTCACATCATGGGCCAGGGTGGATAAAGTGGGTGTGGTGTATTTGGACTTCCAGAAGGCATTTGACAATATGCCACATAAAAGGTTACTGCACAAGATAAAAGTTCACTGGGCTGGGGGTAATATATTAGCATGGATAGAGGATTGGCTAACTAACAGACAACAGAGAGTCTGGGTAAATGGTTCATTCTCGGGTTGGCAATCAGTAATGAGTGGGGTGCCGCAGGGATCAGTGCTGGGACCCCAACTATTTACAATCTATATTAACGACTTGGAAGAAGGGACCGAGGGGCCACTGTACAGCAAAATTCTAAAAGGAAAAGTGTGTTAAAAAAACAAGTCTGAATGCTTTGTGTCTTAATGCAAGGAGTATCCGCAATAAGCTGGATGAATTAACTGTGCAAATAGATGTTAACAGATATGATGTGATTGGGATTACAGAGACGTGGCTCCAGGATGATCAGGGCTTGGAACTCAACATCCATGGGTATGCAACATTCAGGAAGGATAGAATAAAAGGAAAAGGAGGTGGGGTAGCATTGCTGGTTAAGGAGGAGATTAATGCAATCGTTAGGACGGACATTAGCTTGGATGATGTGGAATCTATATGGGTAGAGCTGCAGAACACCAAAGGGCAAAAAACGTTCCTGGGTGTTGTGTGCAGACCTCCAAACAGTAGTAGTGATGTTGGGGAGGACATCAAACAGGAAGTTAAGGGTGCATGCAATAAAGGTGCAGCAGTTATAATGGGTGACTTTCATATGCACATAGATTGGGCTAACCAAACTGGAAGCAATACGGTGGAGGAGGATTTCCTGGAGTGCATAAGGGATGATTTTTTTAGACCAATATGTCGAGGAACCAACTCGGGGGGAGGCCATCTTAGACAGGGTGTTGTGTAATGAGAGAGGATTAATTAGCAATCTCGTTGTGCGAGGCCCCTTGGGGAAGAGTGACAATAATATGGTGGAATTCTGCATTAGGATGGAGAATGAAACAGTTAATTCAGAGATCATGCTCCAGAACTGAAAGAAGGGCAACTTTGAAGGTATGAGGCGTGAATTGACAAGGATAGATTAGTGAATGATATTTAAGTGATTGACTGTGGATGGGCAATGGCAGACATTTAGAGACCGCATGGATGAACTACAATAATTGTACATTCCTGTCTGGCGTAAAAATAAAAAAAGGGAAGGTGGCTCAACCGTGGCTATCAAGGGAAATCAGGGATAGTATTAAAGCCAAGGAAGTGGCATACAAATTGGCCAGAAATAGCAGTGAACCTGGCGACTGGGAGAAATTTAGAACTCAGCAGAGGAGGACAAAGGTTTGATTAGGGCAGGGAAAATGAAGTACGAGAAGAAGCTTGCAGGGAACATTAAGACGGATTGTAAAAGTTTCTATAGATATGTAAAGAGAAAAAGTTTAGTAAAGTCAAACATAGGTCCCCTGCAGTCAGAATCAGGGGAAGTCATAACGGGGAACAAAGAAATGGCGGACCAATTGAACAAGTACTTTGGTTCGGTATTCATGAAGGAGGACACAAACAACCTTCCGGATATAAAAGGGGTCAGAGGGTCGAGTAAGAAGGAGGAACTGAGGGAAAGCCTTATTAGTCGGGAAATTGTGTTGGAGAAATTGATGGGATTGAAGGCCGATAAATCCCCAGGGCCTGATGGACTGCATCCCAGAGTACTTAAGGAGGTGGCCTTGGAAATAGCGGATGCATTGACAGTCATTTTCCAACATTCCATTGACTCTGGATCAGTTCCTATGGAGTGGAGGGTAGCCAATGTAACCCCACTTTTTAAAAAAGGAGGGAGAAAACAGGGAATTATAGACCGGTCAGCCTGACATCGGTAGTGGGTAAAATGATGGAATCAATTTTTAAGGATGTCATAGCAGCGCATTTGGAAAGAGGTGACATGATAGGTCCAAGTCAGCATGGATTTGTGAAAGGGAAATCATGCTTGACAAATCTTCTGGAATTTTTGAGGATGTTTCCAGTAGAGTGGACAAGGGAGAACCAGTTGATGTGGTATATTTGGACTTTCAGAAGGCTTTCGACAAGGTCCCACACAAGAGATTAATGTGCAAAGTTAAAGCACATGGGATTGGGGGTAGTGTGCTGACATGGATTGAGAACTGGTTGTCAGATAGGAAACAAAGAGTAGGAGTAAATGGGTACTTTTCAGAATGGCAGGCAGTGACTAGTGGGGTACCGCAATGTTCTGTGCTGGGGCCCCAGCTGTTTACATTGTACATTAATGATTTAGACGAGGGGATTAAATGTAGTATCTCCCAATTTGGGGATGACACTAAGTTGGGTGGCAGTGTGAGCTACGAGGAGGATGCTATCAGGCTGCAGAGTGACTGGGATAGGTTAGGTGAGTGGGCAAATGCGTGGCAGATGAAGTATAATGTGGATAAATGTGAGGTTATCCACTTTGGTGGTAAAAACAGAGAGACAGACTATTATCTGAATGGTGACAGATTAGGAAAAGGGGAGGTGCAACGAGACCTGGGTGTCATGGTACAACAGTCATTGAAGGTTGGCATGCAGGTACAGCAGGCGGTTAAGAAAGCAAATGGCATGTTGGCCTTCATAGCGAAGGGATTTGCGTACAAGGGCAGGGAGGTGTTGCTACAGTTGTACAGGGCCTTGGTGAGGCCACACTTGGAGTATTGTGTACAGTTTTGGTCTCTTACCTTGAGGAAGGACATTCTTGCTATTGAGGGAGTGCAGCGAAGGTTCACCAGACTGATTCCCGGGATGGTGGGACTGACCTATCAAGAAAGACTGGATCAACGGGGCTTGTATTCACTGGAGTTCAGAAGAATGAGAGGGGACCTCATAGAAATGTTTAAAATTCTGATGGGTTTAGACAGGTTAGATGCAGGAAGAATGTTCCCAATGTTGGGGAAGTCCAGAACTAGGGGTCACAGTCTGAGGATAAGGGGTAAGCCATTTAGGAACGAGATGAGGAGAAACTTCTTCACCCAGAGAGTGGTGAACCTGTGCAATTCTCTACCACAGAAAGTAGTTGAGGCCAATTCACTAAATATATTCAAAACGGAGTTAGATGAAGTCCTTACTACTCGGGGGATCAAGGGGTATGGCGAGAAAGCTGGAATGGGGTACTTAAGTTGCATGTTCATCCATGAACTCATTGAATGGCGGTGCAGGCTAGAAGGGCCGAATGGCCTACTCCTGCACCTATTTTCTTTGTTTCTATGTAATGTAGCCAAGTCTGCTGATGATACAAAGATGGGAGGAAAAGCAATCTGTGAGGAGGATACAAAAAATCTGCCAAAGGACACAGACTAAGTAAGTGGGCAATAATTTGGCAGATGGAGTATAATGTTGGAACGTGTGAAGTGATGCATGATGGCAGAAAAAAAATCAAAGATCAAGTTATTATTTAAATGGAGAAAGATTGCAAAGTGCTGCAGTACAGACGGACCTGGGGGTACTTGTGCATGAAACACAAAAGGTTAGTATGCAGGTACAGCAAGTGATCAGGAAGGCCAATGGTATCTTGGCCTTTATTGCAAAGGGGCTGGAGTATAAAAGCAGGGAGGGCTTGCTACAGTTATACAAGTTATTGGTGAGGCCACACCTGGAGTACTGCGTGCAGTTTTGGTTTCCATATTTATGAAAGGATATACTTGCTTTGGAGGAAGTTGAGAGAAGGTTCACTGGGTTGATTCCAGAGATGAGGGGTTGACTTATGAGAAAAGGTTGAGGAGGTTGGGGCTCTACTCATTGAATTCAGAAGAATGAATGAAAGGTGATTTATCGAAACGTATAAGTTTATGAGGGGGCTTGACAAGGTAGTCGCAGAGAGGATGTTTTCACTGATAGGGAAGACTAGAACTCGGGGGCATAATCTTAGAATAAGGGCACCCCCCATTTAAAACTGAGAGGAGGATGAATTTCTTCTCTCAGTGGGTTGAAAACCTGTGAAATTCGCTGCCTCAGAGAGCTGTGTAAGCTGGGACATTGAATATATTTAAGACAGAGATAGACAGTGTCTTAACCGATAAGGGAATAAGGGGTTATGGAGAACGGGCAGGGAAGTGAAGCTGAGTCCCTGATCGGATCAGCCATGATTGTATTAAATGGCGGAGCACTCTCGAAGGGCCGTATGGCCTACTCCTGCTCCTATTTCTTATGTTCTTATTTTCTTATATAGTGGGTGTCTGGTACGGGACTGTGGATTTGACTCTATCTGTCCATTTCTGGTATGTGGATGAGGGTTTTACTCTGTATGTTAGTTTCTGATACGAGAGGTGGATTTTATCCTGTACCTGTCAATTTGTGGTAATTGCCTGTGGGTTTCATTCTGTATCAAAAAGGGCCACATTACAACATAATTCTAAAAGGAAAAAGAGTGTTAAAAAAACAAGCCTGAAGGCTCAGAGTCACAAAGCGAGGAGCATTGTAATAAGGTGGACTAATTAACTGCGCAGATAGCTGTTAACGGATATGATGTAATTGGGATTACAGAGACATGGCTCCAGAGTAACCAAAGCTGGGAACATAACATCCAGGGGTATTCAATATTCAGGAAGAATAGCCAGAAAGGAAAAGGATGTGGGGTAGTGTTAATCGTTAAAGAGGAGGTTAATGCAATAGAAAGGAAGGACATTAGCTGGGAAGATGTGGAATCTATATGGGTAGAGCTGCGAAACATCAAAGGGCAGAAAACGTTAGTTGGGGTTGTGTACAGACCACCAAACAGTAGTAGGGAGGTTGGGGATTGCATCAAACAGGAAATTAAGGACACGTGCAATAAGGGTACAGCAGTTATCATGGGTGACCTTAACCTACATATTGATTGGGCTAACCAAACTTGTAGCAATACTGTGGTGGAAGATTTCCTAGAGTGGAAAAGGGATGGTTTTCTCGACCAATATGTTGAGGAACCTACGGGAGAGCAGGCCATCCTAGACTGGGTTTTATGTAACGAGAGAGGATTAATTAGCAATCTGGTCTTGCATGGCTCCTTGGGGAAGAGTGACCATAATATGGTAGAATTCTTCATTAAGATGGAGAGCGACACAGTTAACTCAGAGACTAGGGTCCTGAACTTGAAGGAAACTTCGATGGTATGAGACGTGATTTGGCTGGGATAAACAGGCGAATAATACTTAAAGGGTTGATGGTGGATAGGCAATGGCAGACATTTAAAGATCACATGGATGAATTAAAACTATTATACATCCCTGTCTGGCGTAAAAATAAAACATGAAAGGTGGCTCAACCATGGCTAACCAAGGAAATTAGGGACAGTGGCACATAAATTGGCCTGAAAAAGCAGCAAACCTGAGGACTGGGAGCAATTTAGAATTCAGCAGAGGAGGACTAAGGGTGTAATAAGGAGGGGGAAAATAGAATATGAGAGTAAGCTTGCAGGGAACATAAAAAACTGACTGCAAAAGCTTCTATAGATATGTGAAGAGAAAATGATTAGTGAAATCTAATGTCGGCCCCTTGCAGTCAGAATCAGGTGAATTTATAATGGGGAACAAGGAAATGGCAGACCAATTGAACAAATGCTTTGGTTCTGTCTTCACTAAGGAAGACACGAATAACCTGCCGAAAATACTAGGGGACCGAGGGTCTAACGGGAAAGATGAACTGAGGGAAATCCTTATTAGTCAGGAAATGGTTGTAGGGAAACTGATGGGACGGAAGGCCGATAAATCCCCAGGGCCTGATAGTCTGCGTCCCAGAGTAGTTAAAGAAGTGGCCCTAGAAATAGTAGATGCATTGGTGGTCATTTTCCAACATTCTATAGATTCTGGATCAGTACCTATGGATTGAAGGGTAGCTAATGTAAACCCACTTTTTAAAAAAGGAGGGAGAGAGAAAACAGGGAATTATAGACCGGTTAGCCTGACATCGGTGGTGGGGAAAATGCTGGAATCAATTATTAAAGATGTAATAGCATAGCATTTGGAAAGCAGTGACAGGTCAAGTCAGCATGGATTTATGAAAGAGAAATCATGCTTGACAAATCTTCTAGAGGTTTTTGAGGATGTAACTAGTAGAGTGGATAAGGGAGAACCAGTGGATGTGGTGTATTTGGAATTTCAAAAGGCTTTTGACAAGGTCCCACACTAGAGATTAGTGTGCAAAATTAAAGCACATGGTATTGGGGGTAATGTACTGACATGGAGGCAGAACTGGTTGGCAGACAGGAAGCAAAGAGTGGGAATAAACGGATCCTTTTCAGAATGGCAGGCAGTGACAAGTGGGGTGCCACAAGGTTCAGTGCTGGGATCCCAGCTATTTACAATATATATTAATGATTTAGACGATGGAATTGAAAGTAATATCTCCAAGTTGGCAGTGTGAGCTGTGAGGAGGATGCGAAGAGGCTGCAGGTTGACTTGGACAGGTTAGGTGAATGGGCAATTGCATGGCAGATGCAGTATAATGTGGATAAATGAGAGGTTATCCACTTTGGTGGCAAAAACAGGAAGGCAGATTATTACCTGAATGGTGACAGATTAGTAAAAGGGGAGGTTCAAAGAGACCTGGGTGTCATGGTACATCAGTCACTGAAGGTAGGCATGCAGGAACAGCAGGCAGTAAAGAAAGCAACTGGCATGCTGGACTTCATAGCGAGAGGATTTGAGTGTCGGAGCAGGGAGGTGTTACTGCAGTTGTAGAGGGCCTTGGTGACACCACACCTTGAGTATGGTGTGCAGTTTTGGTCTCTTAATCTGAGCAAGGATGTGCTTGCTATTGAGGGAGTGCAGTGAAGGTTCACCAGACTAATTTCCGGGATGGCAGGACTGACATATGAAGAAAGACTGGATCGGCAAGGCTTACACTCACTGGAATTTAGAAGAATGAGGGGGGATCTCATAGAAACATATAAAATTATGACAGGACTGGACAGGTTAGAGGCAGGAAGAATGTTCCCGATGTTGGGGGAAGTCCAGAACCAGGGGTCACAGTCTAACGATAAGGGGTAAGCCATGTCGGACTGAAATGAGGAGAAACGTTTCCACCCAGAGAGTGGTAAACCTGTGCAATTCTCTACCACAGAAAGTTGTGGAGCGCAGTTCGTTGGATATATTCAAGCGGGAGTTAGATGTGGCCCTTGCGGCTAAGGGGCTCAAGGGATAGGGAGAGAAAGCGGGAATGGGGTACTGAAGTTGCATGATCAGCCATGATTATATTGAATGGCGGGGCAGGTCAAAGGGCCAAATGGCCAGCTCCTGCACCTATTTTCTCTGTTTCTTTCCATTCTTGGTGTGTGATGTGTATTTTGCGCTGTATCTGTCCATCTCTTATGTGAATGTGAGCTCTACTCCATACCCGTCATTCTCCAGTATGTTAGTATTGTTTTACAGTGTACCACCAATTCCTGATAGAGTATTCGTTTTACTTTTTAACTGTTCAATTTGTGTTATGGAGGTGAGTGTTTATGCTGACTCGGTCGGTCTCTGGTAAATGAGTCTGAGTTTCACTCTGCATCTATCTGTCTCTACTATGAGTGTGGGCCTTTCTCTGTATCTCTCCATTTCTGTTGTGGGAGTCTAGGTTTCATTCTGTATCTGTCAAGTTCTGATATGTGATTGTGGGCCTTACTCTATACCTGCCAGTTTCTGCTGAATTGCGAGTGGGCTTTCCTTTGTACGTGTCAGTTTCTGGAATGAAAGAGAGCTCTTTACCCTGTACCTGTCAATTACTGGTTCGTGAGTCTGGGCATGTCACTGTATATCAATTTATGTTATGGGAATATGGATTGTAATATGTCAGCCTCTGATATGTGAGTTTGGGTTTTATACGTTATCACTCAGACTCTGATATGCAAGTGTGTGTATTTTTCTGTAACTGTCAGGTTTTGGCATGTGTTGAGGTTTAATCTGTGCTTCTCAGTTTCTGCTATGTTAGATTGTACCTATTTGTTCCTGATACTTGATTGTGTGTTTTAGACTGTACCTGTCAGTTCCTGCTATGTGAGTGTGGAATTTACTCTGCATTTGCCAGTCTCTGGTATGTGAACGTGAGAATCAATTTCACTTTTTAACCTGTATTTCTCTGATATGTGAGTGAAGATTTTGCGTTCTCCATGTCATTTTTTCTGATATGTGTGTGTGGGTTTTACCCTGTCCCGATCAGTTTCTGCGATGCAAGTAACAATTTTACTTACTGCCTTTCAGTTTTTCGATATGTGCCCATGGGATTTACACTTTACCTGTCACTCTCTGGTATATAAGTGGGGATTTTATTCTGTTACTGTCACTTTCATATATGTGGGTGTGTGTTGTATACTGTATCTGTCAGTCTGTGGTACAGGAATATGGGTTTTATTCTGCACCTGTCATCTTCTGGTATGTTCGGGGGGTTTAAATACTGAATCCATCAGATTCTAAAACATGAATATGGCTTTTGCTCTGTACCCATCAGCTTCTGATATGCGAGTGTGGTTTATACTTTCTATTGGACATTTCTTCTGATAGATGATTGTTTTTTATTCTCTACCTGCCAGTTTCTGGCAAGTGAGTGTGGGTGTTTAATGTACCGTCAGTGTGATCTGTTTCAAAGGTGAAATAGCATCTGATTCTACTGCTCCATGTGGCTGTAAGATTCACAATGCAACTCTGCCACTTCGGATCGCTGTGGGACTGACAGCTTCTGCTGTCTGTGACAATAGGATTGAGGTCAGTTCTGTGTCTCTGCACTCTGAGTGATAATCTACTTACTGTGTGTGAGAAGGAGCTGCCTGCACTGTTCCTTGTGTTCCAGGTGGAGGAAAGATCACATTTGTTCTGGCTGGTTGAAGAATTTTGCTCTGAGAATAATAATACGAGAACATTATTAGTTCTAAGAGATGGATGCGGGGGAGAATATGAGGGAGCGACAATGTATCTCTCGACCACCAGCAACAAGGTTCTGGAGAACTCAGCTCACCGAAACAATATAACTGGTCTTTAAAATATCTTCTCCCACACTCCTCTTCTGGTGCCTGCAATAGATGCACTTTGCAAAACTCCCCACATCCTCACTGACAGACTGTGTTTCCACTGCTTACTGTCCAAGAACAACAGACACGGTGAGATTGGAACTGAATCAGGAACATTCACTACTGATTTGGGGAAAGAAAGCAGCAATGATTGGATAGAGCGAGGTGGTTTACTTTCTCTGTTACCTTACACTGTCCACACACAGCCCAAGAATGGCTTCTCCCTTCCCCCACTCACACCATGTTCCACAACTAGTTTCTGATCCACTCTGCCTCTTACACACAGCCCCCGAGGGAACTAAACCAGGAACATTCACTCCTGGTTTGGAGAGAGAAAGCAGCAGATTGTAAACAGCAGATTCTGCCCATTCTCTCTCCCTTACCCTGGACACACGCTATCCACACACAGTCCAAGAATGGCCTCTCACTTCCCCCACTCACACTACGCACTGACACTGATTCTTGGTCCATTCTGCCTCTGACACATAGCCCCCGACTCCCCCTGAACTCCCCCCGGACTCAATGCCGATCTCTGAGCTCATCTGCGGACACGCTCCCAATGAGCTGTGTTGCTGCAAGGAGGCAGCTGCTCGCTGCCTTACCCCGGGGCCGCGGTGCCTCCATTCCTGGCTGTTTTAAACCATCTTCTTCCGCTCACTGAGTGAATGGCGATCACAGGCAGGGCTGAGGGAGGGGAGGGCGCCTGCACTCTTCTGCTTACTGGAAATCGACACCAGGGATGGGGCTGAACCGCACATGCGCAGCTCTCTGCAATAATTCAATCTGTAAAAATCAAAGTGCACTTTTCCCAATTTACTTTTATCAGAATCTGAGCAAAGGAACTGGGCCTGGGGGGAAAGGACAGAGAATGATTAAAGCTGCAAGCCTTGTCCCTTGGAGATGATCAATTTGGGATCATTCCGTGCAGGGTGTTTCTCTCCATGAGCCCGTCTTCACAAAGCAATGCTGCAGCAACATCGGAGGGACGAGGTAGTGGGAGTGTTTGCTGGGACCGTGCAGGAGTTAATATCTGACAGAAACAGTCTGAGATCAGTTTAATTAGAGTAAAACACTCGGTCACTGAGAGTAATACCGAAGTGGATAATCAAGGGGCTGTAATGAGGGAAGAACTTAATTCAATAACTATTTATAATGAAATAGTACTCAGTAAAATAGTGGACTAAAGGCAGACAAGTCACCATGCCCTGATGGTTTACATCGTAGGGTGTTAAGAGAAGTGGCTGCAGAGATAGTGGACACATGAGTTGTAATCTACCAAAATTCCCTGGATTCTGGGGCAGTCCCAACAGATTGGAAAATTGCAAATGTAACGCCTCTCTCGAAACAAAGGAGGCAGACAAAAAGCAGGAAACTATAGACTAGTTAGTCTAACATCTGTCATTGGGAAAGTGCTGGAGACCATTATTAAGGAAGCAGTAGCGGAACATTTGGAAAAGCATGATTCAATCAAGCAGAGTCAGTATGGCTTTATGAAAGGGAAATCATGTTTGACAAATTTGCTGGAGTTCTTTGGGGATATAATGAGTAGGATGGATAAGGCGGAACCAGTGGATGTGGTGTATTTGGATTTCCAGAAGGCATTTGATAAAGTGCCACATAAGAGGTTACTGCACAAGATAAAATCTCACTGGGTTGGGGGCAGTATATTAGCATAGATAGAGGTTTAGTTAACTAACAGTAAACAGAGAGTCGGGATGAATGGGTCTTTTTCCGGTTGGCAAATGGTAACCAATGGGGTGCCGCAGGTATTGGTGCTGGGTCCTCAACTATTTACAATCTATATTAATGAATTGGAAGAAGGTACCGAGTGTAAAATAGCCAAGTTTGCTGATGATACAAAGATAGGTGGGAAAGCAAATTGAGGACACAATAAATCTGCAAAGGGATATAGACAGGGTAAATGAGTGGGCAAAAATTTATCAGATGGAGTATAATATGGGAAAATGTGAGGTTATCCACGTTGGCAGAAATAATAGAAAAGCAAATTATAATTTAAATGGAGAAAAATTGCAAAGTGCTACAGGACAGAGAGACCTGAGGGTGTTTGTGCATAAAACACAAAAAGTCAGTCTGCAGGTTCAGGAAGTAGTCAGGAAGGTAAATGTAATGTTGGCCTTTATTGTCAGGGGGATAGAATAAAAAGCAGAGAAGTCCTGCTACAAGTGTACAGGGTATTGGTGAGACCACACCTGGAACACTGTGTGTTTAAGGAAGGATATACTTACACTGGAGGCTGTTCAGAGGTTGATTCCGGCGAGGAGGGGGTTCTCTGATGAGGACAGGTTGAGCAGGTTGGGACGATACACTTTGGAGATCAGAACAATGAGAGAAATCCGAGGTGTGAGAATACAATAACTCAGCTCTTACTTTACCAAGATGGCCGCGCATGCGCTCTGCTGCTCACTGAACCAAAATGGCGGAGGACTGGCCTTGCCTTCCTTTACAAAGATGACCGCCGTTACCCGGGATCTATAACCGGGAGATAGCCTCGAGGCTGCAGCCGCCGATATTCCGGTTATTATTCCGGGCTTTCGCCAGGCACCAGGTGTTTATGAAGCCTCCCCGGCTCCCCGCTGGTCCTTTACTGCCCTCCGCCCCGCTGAAAGTGAGCTGTTTTACGGAGCACATTTCACCACAGCCGCTCCGCCATTACACGCACCGCGCATGCTCCAAATACAGCCAGTTCCCGCGCGTGCGCACTGGTCCCCTGAAGTCTGGGGTCGGCACATTCTCCATCGCGGGGAATGCTGGGTAAATACCCAAGACTACTTAAGTGACTGGGACAGGAATTACTGGCCTCCCATTGGGCACTGAACCATGTTCATTCTGGCACTGAGACTTTGTTCCTGCTGCTCCAATAACCCTGTCCCTGAGCTGGAGATTAGTGTTCTGTCTCAGTATTGTTTCAAACACCGTGTGTCCAATATTTCATTTCTCCACAACCATCATCATCATCACAGGCAGTCCCTGGAAGCGAGGATGATTTGCTTCCACGCCAAAAAGGAATGAGTTCACAGGTGTTTTAATGAAGGACCTAGTATTCCAGATCCCGAGCTACATCTTGAAGGGTGGAACCTGCCTGTGTTTGGATTTTGCACACCAGCCACCACACTGGCTTGTCAGAGCTCGGTCTTGGTCCAGTGGCAAGGATTATCCCAGACGACTGGAGACCAGCTGTGCTGCACGGACTGAGCGCACACATATACCAGTTTGGGCTGGCCCATGCTGCCGCTAGGCCCTTGCCCCTTCTGGGCTCCAGACTCATGCCTCTCCTGGGCCCCGGTCACGTCCTTCTATAATCTATTGCCGCTCCTTCGCCCCTCCTGCTGTGCCTGCCCGCACTGCAATTAGCGACGTGACTTTGCAGCCGTTACCATCCTACAATGGAATGCCACCGCCGCACCCTGCTCCCTCTGATGGCCCCGACCTGCTGATGGTCATCCAGGCCGGGTCCGTGCCGCTGCACGGGAGACTAATTCATGTTCCCTTCCCTTCCATTTTGTCCTTTTCTTACGCTAGATTATTTCACTTCTCACGCAATTCATCTTTTGCGACATCAAATCCCAAGCTTGTTTCGTTTGAGCATACGGCTTGTGGATGTCATACACTGAACCGGCGTGTCTCACTTTACACTCATTTGACGTTCCTTGAAAGAACTATCTTGCTTAAGACTGGAACTCTCATATTTTCTATATTGTTTAACGATTTTTGAATGCGGTTAATAGATCTCCACACATACTGCATATTGCCTTTGAAATGTTCTGCTCTTTGTAATTGTCTTTGCTAATTGTGATGGGTTATTTGATTATAATTACTTGTTACTAAATGCGTTGCAGAAATTTTTGCATCAAAATAATTGTTTAAACACTTCCTTTATCGGGTCTTTAGCTTCCCCGCTGATCTCTGTTTCCTCTTGTGGGGGGAATCGAGAACTAGGTGGCAAAGTCTGAGCATAAGGGGTCACCCATTTTAACCGGAAATGAGGATGAATTTCTTCTCTCAGAGAGTAGTGAATCTTTGAAATTCTCTACCCCAGAGAGCAACGGAGGCTGGGTCATTGAATATATTTAAGTTGCAGACAGACTGATATTTGAAAGATAGGGAAGTCAAGCGTTCTGTGGAGAGGGCAGGGAAGTGGAATTGAGGCCAAGATCAGATCAGCCATGATATTATTGAATGGCAGAGCGGATTTAAGTGGCTAGATGACCTACTTCTGCTCCTATTTCTTATGTTCTTAGCATTGATTATGGGCTGGGTTTAGATGTAGGTTTAGTGGTTAGTGGGTGTGGTTTGTGGCTATGTGTTAGGATTGGGATTAGTGATTGGGATAGTCAATATGATATTCGGCTTAGGATATAGTGATTAATGTAGAAAGCACTATTGCCAATATAAGTGTCACTGAAATTGCCCTTTTCCATTTCATGTTTTTAACCTCTCACAGACGAGTCACAAAACAGCCTCACAATGTGTTAATTCAAGGAACCTTCGTTTCTGCGCAAGCCTCATTTCCTCCCTTCTTTTACATCTCTACATTTCTCACAGAAAAATCAATTAGTGACATTAGATTTGTGGATTTTGGGACAATAACAGACGGATACAGTTGTTGTGCTGGTTACATTTAATCCTCAGCCTGCTTGAAAAGGGCTTCTGAGAATAATCTGTCACCAGGCCTCACCAGTCACCGTCTGATTCCACCATCATATCTTCATTCATTACCCACCTTTCCCCCTAACTAGAGCTGCTTTCAGCAGTGTGGCAATTCCCCATACTGAGGCTCTCTAATTACCAAGCAGAGCATGAACACCGGCACAGACTGGTTAGTCTGAATGGCCCATTTCTATCCCATATATCTGATGTAATTCTATAGTCTCAGTGTAAGTGGTCCAAGGATTTGGTGCCTCAGTGTTATTGGTCCCTGGATTTGTTGTCACGTTATTAGTAATCCCTCAATTTGCTGTCACGATGTAATTCATCATGGATTTGATGTGTCATTGTAACTGGTCCCTGTATTTGTTGCCTCAGTGTAAGGGGTCCCTGGATTTGATACCTCAATGTAATTTGTCCCTGGATTTGGAGTCACAATGTATGTGGTCCCTGGATTTGGTGTCAACAACTCCTCGTCGCTGGGATTGAGGGCAAACACGCCGTACCAGCCACGCATTCAGCACAGAATGATCCCACTCAAATCTATTCCCAATTAACACTGCCCACGTCTAACTTCAGTGAAACGCACAATACAAAACATTTTAAAGGAAAAATAAACCCCATCATAGCTCAACAAAGACAATTAAAGGGCTGTAAATCCAATTCACTCATACACCTTCTTCACCCCTACTCTCCACCTCCCCCTCCCCAACTACTCTTTCAACCCAACTCCCCAACCCCTCACCCCAACTCCTCTATCACCGCATTTCTCTCAAACCCTCAACCCAACTCCTCTTTTACGCCTACTCTCCAAACCCTCCTCACCCAACTCCTCTTTTAACCTACAATTTAATTTTTAACATCACTTACACAAGTCATCCACACTGGAGGTAAATCGCAGGACCATCTGTGATGGTGAGGTGATCACTGGGCAATAAAATGCAGAGACTGGTGGGAGGCTGCTTTTTACCCTCGGTGAGATTTAATCCCCTCTCCCACAGTATACTGCGGACAAGTGGTCACCTTGGTAACATAGAACATAGAAACGTAGAAACATAGAAAATAGGTGCAGGAGCAGGCCATTCATCCCTTCTAGCCTGCACCGCCATTCAATGAGTTCATGGCTGAACATGAAACATCAGTACCCCCTTCCTGCTTTCTCGCCATAAACCTTGATCCCCCGAGTAGTAAGGACTTCATCTAACTCCCTTTTGAATATATTTAGTGAATTGGCCTCAACTACTTTCTGTGGTAGAGAATTCCACAGGTTCACCACTCTCTGGGTGAAGAAGTTTCTCCTCATCTCAGTCATAAATGGCTTACCCCTTATCCTCAGACTGTGACCCCTGGTTCTGGACTTCCCCAACATTGGGAACATTCTTCCTGCATCTAACCTGTCTAAACCCGTCAGAATTTTCTATGAGGTCCCCTCTCATTCTTCTGAACTCCAGTGAATACAAGCCCAGTTGATCCAGTCTTTCTTGATAGGTCAGTCCCGCCATCCCGGGAATCAGTCTGGTGAATCTTCGCTGCACTCCCTCAATAGCAAGAATGTCCCTTCTCAAGTTAGGAGCCCAAAACTGTACACAATACTCCAGGTGTGGCCTCACCAAGGCCCTATACAACTGTAGCAACACCTCCCTGCCCCTGTATTCAAATCCCCTCGCTATGAAGGCCAAAATGCCATTTGCTTTCTTAACCGCCTGCTCTACTTGCATGCTAACCTTCAATGACTGATGTACCATGACACCCAGGTCTCGTTGCACCTTCCCTTTTCCTAATCTGTCACCATTCAGATAATAGTCTGTCTCTCTGTTTTTACCACCAAAGTGGATACCCTCACATTTATCCACATTATACTTCATCTGCCATGCATTTGTCCACTCACCTAACCTATCCAAGTCACTCTGCAGCCTAATAGCATCCTCCTCGCAGCTCACAATGCCACCCAACTTAGTGTCATCCGAAAATTTGGAGATACTGCATTTAATCCCCTCATCTAAATCATTAATGTACAATGTAAACAGCTGGGGCCCCAGCACAGAACCTTGCGGCACCCCACTAGTCACTGCCTGCCATTCTGAAAAGTACCCGTTTACTCCTACTCTTTGCTTCCTGTCTGACAACCAGTTCTCAATCCACGTCAGCACACTACACCCAATCCCATGTGTTTTAACTTTGCACATTAATCTCTTGTGTGCGACCTTGTCGAAAGCCTTCTGAAAGTCCAAATATACCACATCAACTGGTTCTCCTTTGTCCACTTTACTGGAAACATCCTCAAAAAATTCCAGAAGATTTGTCAAGCATGATTTCCCTTTCACAAATCCTTGCTGACTTGGACCTATCATGTCACCATTTTCCAGATGCACTGCTATGACATCCTTAATAATTGATTCGAGGTTCCAGGAGGTGTTGCTACAGTTGTACGGAATGGTCAGTGTGACATCACTTTCGAATCAAGAGCACACAAGAAATGGGAAAGAGATTGAACACTCTGCAATTACATTGTAAATAAGAGCAAATAAAATGCTGGAAAATAACTGGCGAAGACAATAGCTTATCTCTGTGGAATTCATTGTCAAACATTAAGAATGATGTGTTTTGTTTACATACACGCACACACACACGCATATATAGCAAAGACTTTGTGTGTGCACTTTTCAGTTGTTGTGCTTAACCAGATGCGTAAATATACTTCGGTTTTTAGGACCTTGCGGGAGCCCACCGGCGGTGCTTGCTGTGTGAGGATATAAGGAGACCCCGCGCGTTTGCTCCTCCCAAACCTGGGGGAATGGAGCAGATATTTAAAGGGACTCGGACTCCCTTTTCACTGCCTATTTATACTTAAAGGAACAGTGCAGTTTATCTCGGAGTGTCGGGGGACTTCACGAACCGACCTCCCATTAACAGTTGTTCCCTTCTGTACTGTGCAGTGATTGAAACGCTGTCTATTTCAGTGACTTGCGCCTTTCTAAAATGTCACACACTTTTTGATGATCCATTTGACTTGAATTTGGAAAGACTTCAGAATTGTGCAGTGTGACGAAGGTTTCGTTTAAAGCTGGAATAAAATGTGTTTCAAAATATCATTTCTAACCCTCCCCCCCATCCCCCAAATTTTAGAACACTCTGCAATATTGACTGGGAAGTTCCCAAGTTCGTTCCTTGATCTGTGCTGTTGGTTGATCTCAGCCAAGGCAGCAGTTCAATGGTTATAATTGTCCTCGGTACCAGTGGGCTAAATATGATTAAATATTAGCCTGTGCCCCTGCTCTTGATACCGATCCAATGACCTCAACTGGGAAATGACCTCAACTGGGAAGTGTGTGGTTGTAATTTGAGGGCAGGACTGGACTCGACTCTGATGCCTAGCACAGTGGAAATGTGTATCCTGTCCTTAAAGTAACAAC
Organism: Pristiophorus japonicus; assembly: GCF_044704955.1. Lineage (NCBI taxonomy): Eukaryota > Metazoa > Chordata > Chondrichthyes > Pristiophoridae > Pristiophorus > Pristiophorus japonicus. The sequence goes on from NW_027252911.1 coordinate 31,350, forward strand.
GTTTGTAACCTCAATTTGCAGGGTATTAGAAGGTGAGGGTCTACAGCTGGGAAGCTGAAACCAAACATCATGGCAAGATTTGAGAGATTCACCGGATTGATCAGGAGCACCCTATCATCAGCCTTTGGAAAAACACCAATCACAGCGGTGAGAAACAGGACACATGTTCTGTGCGTGGATGCACCTTCAACCAATCGTCTAGCCTGTGAGACTCGTGTGGCCAGCTGACTCAACACTGTGAATGTAGGGACAGTGGGAATGTATGCAGATGCACGTTGGGTGGAAAGACATCAGGGAGAGACCGTTTACCAGCTGAATGTGGAAAGTGATTCAGTCTCTCATCTCACCAACTGACATTCGAGGACGTAGATAACAGACTTTCTCCTGTGAATATAGAGCTGGGTTACTGTGCCGTGATATTTTTACTTGTTGAGTGTAAACCTTTGCCAATTACTTGAGGTGATGGGTTTATTTGTACATTTTTCTTTAAATACATTTACTGAGTGGATTCAAATTTAAATTGAAACCAGATTTGCACGATTCTCTATTCACACATCGAAGGTGAGAGAGATGCTGCCAGGAACGCGCTAAGTCCTGCAGCAGAAATGGATTAACAGACTGTGTTTTGTGTTTAGTGATCCAAGGCGTGATAGCTATCCCTACTCTGGACACCAAGGCAAGGAGCGGCACTCTGGAAGGTATAATTAACTGGGACTTCTACCTGAGAGTAACCAAAGGCATGAGAACAGAAACAATCTAGAGATAGAAAGTAGAAAAGGACCAAAATATAACAGGACATCAATTAGTCTCCTCTTATCAAGGATATTTCAAATATCGACACATTGTATTATTTGAAATATCAAAATATTAAACTCCATCCCAGTTTTCGGGGTGAGTAATATCAGCAGAAACAAATCCCAACTGACAGAACGAACACGATTCAGTCAGGATGCGATTAACAGCAGTAATAACAGTAGAACATAACCCGTGCAGTCACTTGTGAACACGCAATTCAGATGACTGAGTGAATCCCTTCCCACACTTCCCCAGTGTGAACTCGCTGGAGTTTCAGCAGGTTGGATGACTGAGTGAACCCCTGCCCACACACAGAGTAGGTGACCGGCCTCTCGTCGGTGTGACTGTGACAATGAATTTCTAGATCAGACGGGGAACTGAATCCCTTCTCACAGTCTCCACATTCCCACGGTTTCTTCATGATGCAGGTGTCCTTGTGTCTCCTAGGTTGGATGATCAGTTGAAGTTTTGTCCACATACAGAACACGCGTAGTTTCTCCCTGCTGTGAATGGTGCAATATTTTTTCAGCTGTGTAACTGATTGAAGCTCTTTCCACAGTCAGTGCACTGGAACACTCTCACTCGGATATGTGTGTGCTTTTACAGTCACATTGATGTTTGAGATATTTTCCCACAGACATGTGGAAAAATATTTCCGAGACTGTATAATATATAAAGAGAGGTTTATTAAATCGGAGACAAAGCTCTGGGAGAAGGGTTAGAGACCCCTGTCTCTGAACCAGCTTCTCAATTTGGTATCTCCAGTGAGGTTCTTTTATCTTACAAATTACGTCACTTTACATCACATGCTTTAGAACTAGTTCTTAAGTCTAATCATCGCATTACAAAGTTTACAAAGCTTTTCATACAATTACTATCCAAGGCTGAGCTCTTGATATAAACCATCCTCGCATTGTGACAGGGCATTATAAACAAGTGCAGGCTTTTTGCACCGGTATAGACAAACATACCCCCACTTATCTCTCCAGTCGTTCATTATCTCACTTTCCTATATCCATAACTCAAGGCCAGCAGACCTTGAAGACAAACTGTGATTTTTTTATATTAAGTATAATGCATCAGTATTGTCCCTTACAAAATTCATTAAAGGGGAAAATAAAAACAAATGTTTGGTCCCGTATACTAGTCAAGTATATGTCCAAAAATCCGCTCCAACAATATTCCCCCTTTTGGTCCTGGAGGATGTTCACGAAATCCAGATGACCACAATGATAGTAGCATGGTGTCATATATTCGTCCTTTGGGGTATGTTACTTCCCTGATGTTGCGTATGTCCACCTTGCTTGTAGCTCTAGGCTACCCTTCAAAGACAGTGGTCGGTGTCATCGTCATCTGTTTCTTCATCCTTGGTGTCTTCAAGTATTTCCATCAGGTGTGCTTCTTCTTCGGCGATTACACTGGCTACTGCCAGCAGTCGAGCGATCATAACTTTACAGCAGATATTAAAACACCCGATAATCAGACAGCAAGTAATTATTATTACAACCAGAATAATTACTCCATGCATTAGATAGGACCCACAGGATTCCCCTAACAGCCAGTCAAACCAGCCAGATCCTCCTGCTGTCGTGGATAACTTCTTTACCTCCCTTCTTATGTGATCAGCGAGGTTGGTTATGTTTTCTGAACTATCGGGAATGTAAGTGCAACATTCAGCTCCAATTAAGGCAAATGTGCCCCCACTTTGTGCTAATATATAATCTAGGGCCATTCGGTTCTGGAGTACCATTGTGCCTATGGCTACCATTTCAGCCGTTATGCCCTCCATTGCTTCAGCACTGTCGTTAACTATCTGTTCCAGTATACTCTCTAGATTACCTAATTCATCTATGGTGCGTCCTATCCCGAATGTGAGCATCATGACCCCAAATAGCCTCTCTACCGGGGTAAGATCTCGTCTTAGTCGACCCGGTGTCTGTACATCTGCTAAAGTACGTACCCGTCTGACAAAAGGGAACACATATCCCAAATGACAGGACCCCCTCCAGTCCTGTGGCAATCAGGGGTAGGCCTTATGCCTGCACACAAAATACATGCCATTGTATGCTGTTAGATTCGATCCCAATCTCTCTCTCATACCCCATCGCCACCTAATCTTCGGCTCCCAGTCCTGGCTACTTGTCTGATTCTTCAAACCCTCTATTTCAAAGAACCCCTGGTTTGTTGTTTCGCTGGCTATTATGTTACACCTGGCGAGGTTAAAGTATCCTGCTACAAAACCTGTTTCCTCACCAGTCAGGGTTCTAGTGAAACAAATGTCAGCAGTGGGCCTTCCAACACCTGAGGTGTTGGTCAAAACCAGGAACGGGGGTCGTACCTACCTATTGTATTCCGGCTGGTACCATCCGTCAATGCATCCAAAAGGTAACCCCTCCGATCTCCACGTTTCTTTATCTCTACTCTGGTTCCAGGTATCATTTACTTCCCCTGTACCGTTTTGTCGCATTACCCACTCCGCGACTTCCGAGATGTTAAGGGAGATTGACCTCAAAGGGATGCCTCCTTTGCTATGTATGGGGATGTGCGAACATACCCAGCAACTGGAAAAGTTCTCATTTTGCGCATAAACATAAGACATGTACAAAAAGGTATTCACATGTAACTCTCGTTTCGGTCTAGCTAGCAGGCCGGACCTTACACGAACTATGATAATCTCACCGATTGCAATATATAGTTTCATCTTATTACTCTACAATTAACAAATAGTCAAAGGCAAAATGGCCGTATGGCTTTGAAGAATCTCTCGCTGTCAATCTGCAAGTAGACAAACAACAACAACTAATACGTGTGCTAAACGGCTGGTTCAAAAACCTTAAGCTGGGTCCGATGCTTCCATTGTCCGTTCCCTTTAACATCGATGCAGGCACAAGTATCCCTGCTGATTATAACCTCATACGGTCCTATTCATTTTTGGGGCAAAGCACGGTTTTCCCGGGAGGACCCTTACCATAACGCGACTTCCCGCCAACGGGACTTCAGGGAGCTTTGTAAGCTCTGCTTCCGCGTCTCTTTCTTCCTGATTGTACCTAACTAATTTACACATCCCTTTTAATTGAGTACTTAGTTCCAAAACATACCGTTTTATTTTGTCTTTTAATGGGCCTACATCGGCCCCCCCTGTTATGATGTTCTCTGGTAATTGCATCGCCCTTCCTGTCATAAGTTCATAAGGGGTTAATCCGGTTGTCCGGTTTGTCTTGGCTCTTAACTTCATCAATATAATGGGTAATACTTCTGTCCACGTTTTTCCTGACGTTTTCATGGCCTTTGCCAGGGCGTTCTTAAGGGTATGGTTCATGCGCTCTACCATCCCAGAACTCTGCGGGTGGTAGGGGATGTGGAATTTTTGTTTTATGCCCATCAGCTGACATATTGTTTTTACAATTTTCCCGGTGAAGTGGGTGCCTTGGTCAGAATATCCTTGCCACTGTTGAGGCAGTGCAATCACGTGTGGGGAAAGATTCCACCCACCGGGTAAATTGATCTATAATCACTAGGCAATATATTTTTCCATGGGGTGGGGGCAAAGGACCTGTGAAATCAATTTGTACGTGTTCCCATGGCCCCCGTGGACGGGGCTGATGTCCAATTTTAATTTTAATGGGCCTGCCTGGATTATATTGTGCGCACGTAACGCATCGATGGCAATATTTGGCGATATCTCTCCCCATCCCTTTCCACCACCAATCTCTTCCAAGACTCCCGGACATGGCCTCTCGTCCTGAATGAGACAGGCCATGATGCAACTCCAATAAGGTATTCTGTATGCATTCAGGCGCCATTACCTTGTCGTTTCGTCTCCAAACGTTATCCTTCCCTTGTGTTGTGCCCTGCTTTGTCCACATACCTATTTCCTCCTCAGAAGTGTCCTGGTGTAGTTTCTCAACACTTATCAGTTCGTCTCGGGCCCCAGCGGCACTGACTGAGGCTTTCTCACACTCTTCCTGCTCTAATGCCTTCTGTGCAGCTACATCTGCAGCTTTATTTCCCTGGTGACTCAGCCAATCTGGTCTGGTTCGGTCCGGCTCCCTCCTGTGGACTTTAATTTTAATAACAAGTACCTGTTTTGGTTTATTACTGGCTGCTAAAAGAGCTTCTATTCTCAGCTGATGCTTTATGGGATGTCCGCTAGTTTTGATAAAACCCCTTCTCCCTCATGCTGTCATATAATTGTGTACTACCCCCAATGCATATCTACTGTCCATATAGATATTAACAATCTTATTTTCCGATAATTCCAGTACCCGTGTGAGGGCTACCAGTTCTGCCACTTGAGCTGACGACGCCCATTAATTCGCCCTGATTCAACTCTCTCTAGATCCTGGTTAACTACGGCCCATCCGGGACGAGGTAGTCGCTCTACGTATTTTCGTGAGCCGTCCACAAACAAGGTTTGTTCTGCGGTTTGAAGGGGGGCGTCTTTTATTCTATCCTCTTCCATATCCTCACATACCTCTTCGCAAAAGTGGGGTTCCCCCTCACCCATCGTACCTTCTGCGGGATTGTTTCCTGCATCTCTAATTATGGTTACCGCCTTGTTGGGTGTTAAGAGGACTGCTTCCCAATTTGCCTGTCTCATATTAGATACGGTTCTCAGTTTTCCTGTGCTTAACATTTCTACCAATGTGTGTTTAGTGTGGCGACTGATGTTTCCAGTCATCACCACAGGCTCGCTTAATTTTTACCGCCCAATCTGCGCAATCTAGCGCGGCTATACATCTGGATAACCCAGTCACCACCGAGCTTTCGGTGGTAGAGTAATAGGCTATAAGTCTCCTTTTATCCCCGTGATCTTGGGTGAGCACGGCCATATAGAACCCACCTACATTGTTACAGTGGATGTGGAAATCCTTACCCATGTCAGGCAGTCCCAATCCAGGTGCGGAGACTAGTTCTGACTTGAGTTTACTATACGCCTGTTCTTGTTCACGGCCCCACTCTATGATGTCTAGGGCCGGTTTCCCCCCTTTCACTAATCTTTGTATTTGCTCAGCAATTTTTGCAAAATCAGGAATAAAGTTCCGGCTGTAATTAAAGATGCCCAGTACCTTCCTCACCCCCCTTACCATTACTGGTCTAAGCATGTCCTTGACAGCCTTTTTCCGATCCGAGATCATTTTTTTCAGTCCTTTTAAGAGGCAGTACCCTAGGTACAGGACCTGGGATTCCCCTACCTGGGCCTTTTTGGGGTTAACCTTAAGACCCGCCGTTTCCAGAGCCCTTTATACTAAGTATAGGTTTGCGTGATGTCCTTCCTTGGTTTCTGAGGCTATTGTAAAATACTATTTCCTGCCGGTACCTCTATTTGTTTTAGTATAACCCTCATGACTCGATGGAATATGGCAGGACCATTATGGAATCCTTGCGGTAATCGGGTCCAAGTATATTGTTTATCCTCAACCGTGAAGGGAAATTTTTCTTGTGATTCTAGGTCGAGGGGAAGGGCCCAAAAACCATTGGCTATGTCCAGGACTATAAAGATCTTATGTTCAGGTGATAATCCATTAAGGATTGTGGAGGGGCTGGCCATTATGGGGTGTAATTTGGGGGTGACCTTGTTTAGGGCAATGTAGTCGATAGTGAGGCTATAACTCCCATCTGGTTTCCCTACCTGCCATGTTGGAGAGTTAGTGGTGCTAACTGTTTCTTTTACGATACCCTTTTCCACTAGCCCTTTTACTATTTCTGCAACCGCCGTTCTCGCTTCAGGGCTTATAGGGTATTGTCGGTGTGGTTTATGAGGTGGTCCAGGGACTTTAATAGGGTCCATCTTCGCCTTTCTAGTATCTAATTTTGTCTGTGCGCTGACCCCGGGCACACAGACATATATGCCTCCATACCCTCCAGTCCCGATAAGCCAGTCAGTTTTTGTGGCTGTAGCTACACCTATACTTTCCACATGGTGGGCTATCTGTCCTAAATCTTCCTTACTGCCATCGGCCTTTGGCCATGTCAGTTTCCCCTTGCCGCAATCAATCAGGGCCTTAAATTCCCTCATTACATCATTCCCCAATAGTGTTCCCTCACGATTCTTGCATACATAAAATCTCATGGGTATATATAAGTTATCAATTTCCACCAATTGTGTGGTGCTCAGGTAGGCCAGTGTGGGCCGTCCATCTATTCCGTTTATCAGAGCCTTCTTGTCGGTGACGAGAAGGGACATATTGGTAATGGATATTGAGGCTCCCGTGTCCACTAGCATTTCACACTATCGGCCCCCTACTAGTGCAGACACATATATCCTTCCCTCATTTTTACTTTGTACAGGGGCCGCCCGACATCACCGGTGGCTTTGTACGCCTGCCACTTCTGGTATTCCTGTTCTGACAGGGTCCTTGCCTTATTAGGATAGCCATTTTTACCATAGCATGTCGCTTCCAGGTGCCCTTTCTTAACACAATACGTACATTGTTTTTCACTGCCTTTCCCTTTCCATTCCTTGGCAAAATGGCCCGGTTTTCCTCAATTATGGCAAGTCCCGCTTTTCTGCCCTCCTCCTGTTCCCGTGGCAGAGACCTTTTCCTGCTTTATCTTTGTCTGAGATTTTTCATCGCCCCCTCCCTGGACGCCACTAGACCACTCGACCAGTTCATCATAATCCTGGGTTACAATTACTCCCATTTTTATAATGGTCTGGTGTACAGCGGATAGTCCATCCTTGAATGCCTGAATAAATGTTCGGTCACCGCGGCCTGGGTTTCCCTGTCCAGAGCATTCTTGATATATCTGGAACAATCGTTCCCCATACTCTGAGGCTCCTTCCCCTTTTTGCTGTTTGGTTGTAGTAATTTTAACCCAATTAGTAGGGGCGTTGCCTAAAACCCGTTGAATCTCGGTTTTAAAAGGGACAAAGGCTGCCTGTTGACCATCTACTTCGGTGGTAAAAGGTACCGCGTGTGTCCAACGTCCCCCTGAAAAGTCCACATTGGCTGCTACCGCGGCTCCTCCGGCCACTACTCTCCACCGATCTGCCGGGCAAGCCGCTCGGACTAGTTGGTGGATATCTCTGAGGGGTAGTTGGTGGCCCACCCAAACTGTATCCAGCTCTGCCCAAAATTTAATATTCGCACATCGGGGCTGTAATTTACCCAGGGAAGCCATTATCTGCTGTCTTTCGCCGGGGGTAAAGGGCTTATAGGTCGCAGTGGGATTTACGGCCGTCCCCCCTCTCGTTACCGGCGCCACCGGGAGGGTTTCCAAATCTTCCTGACCCGGGGCGGTTGCTTCGCATTGATAATTCTCGTAAGGGGGCAGCGATCCCCCCCATTGAGATCGATCCTGGATCTGTTGTTCCAGCGCCAGGCATTACTTTTCCCACTCTAAGTTTTTCCTTTTTGCCTGGTTTAATTGTTTACTTTTTTCATTCATTTTCTCTTTAACCTCCTTAACCTGTTCAATTAGTCCACCTAACTGATGCACCAATAATACTCCGGCTTTTTTAGTTTTATCTTTCTTTTGTTTAACTATCCAACTTCGCTGTTGTTCTAACGTCTGGGATACATCCCAAACGTACTTTTGCATTTTCTTGATTAAGACCTGTCGATCGGTCATATAGGAATTAATTAACGACCCAGGCGGCCCGTGTTTTACATTCCCTTCCTTACCTTCCATCTTTGCCAGTCTCGGACGTTTCCCTTTGTTCCTGTAATACTCACGGCCACGACTACTCAGTGGGGACTCTTTGTCTTCACAACAAAGCTAGCGTGTTTCCTTGTCACCGGAGTTTTTCGGCTCTTGGTTGGAGTGATCAGTTCCCTTCCGCAACGACCTTATTTACCAAAGGGTAAAATCAAACTGTTAGTCAGCCTCTTCCCGCTATCTAGTTACTCGTATCTTATACACTATCCCGTCGTGCCCGTACACCTCTCTTTTCAGTCTCTAACACGAGATTCCAGATACTGTCTTAAGTGATCAAGTCTGATCGGACAGTATCCTGTCGTGACGCCATTTTTTTGTGGAAAAATATTTCCGAGACTGTATCATATATAAAGAGAGGTTTATTAAATTGGAGACAAAGCTTTGGGAGAAGTGTTAAAGACCCCTGTCTTTGAACCAGCTTCTCAATTTGGTATCTCCAGTGAGGTTCTTTTATCTTACAAATTACGTCACTTTGCATCACATGCTCTATCATCGCATTACAAGGTTTACAAAGCATTTCCTCCAAGGCTGAGACTTTTTGATATAAACCAGCCTGCATTATGACAGAGCATTATAAACAAGGGCATACTCTTTGGCACCGGTATAGACAAACATCCCACTTAATTATCTCTCCAGTTGTTCATTATCTCACTTTCCTACCTCCATAACTCAAGGCCAGCATACCTTAAAGTCTAACTGTGTGTTTTATACAAAGCATATTGCATCAGTATTGTCCCTTACAAAATTCATTAAAGGAGAAAATAAAGCAAATGTTTGGTCCCGTATACTAGTCAAGTATATGTCAAAAAATCCGCTCCAACATCCATTAGTAAGGGTTCCATTATTTTCCTATCTAAGAGACAATTATACCCCTTGAACAACGAACTGATTAGCTGAGACAAGCAGGGAGTGCAGTTTATTTTCCGCCGAAAGTGATTCAGCCTATCCCGCTTTCTACTGCGTAATACAGCGACATCAAGTTGTACTGTAGGTCTCGGATTAGTCTTTGTCTGTTTAAAATGGTTGTGCTGTCAGTGCTGCTTCACTCGGTGTGTGTTTAAAAATGCAATGTGCTATCTGCAGTGGTAATGTGCTTAAATCGTTGGATTCGGAATTTAATGGAATTGTTTCCGAGTCGGTTCGAGCCCTTCTCGTAGTGAATCAGTAGGTGTCGGCATTTGTTCGTAATCCGCTCTGATTGGAGTTCATTTGAGCTGAAATTCTTCTGAATTATTTTGCAGTAACTTTTCGGCCACCTGTTGCATCACACTCCCCCAATCATCCACTCGTGTGAGTCCAGAGGATTGGGACATTTTTAAAATCCAGCCAAGAACTACAAAAAATATGATTAAAAGTGGATAGATTATGAATGTTAACTTACACGAAATATAAAATTAGATAGTAAGAGTTTCTACAGGTGTATAAAAAGGAAAAGAGTGGCTAAAGTAAATGTTGGTCTCCTGGAGGATGAGAATAGGGAATTAATAATGGCGAACAGGGAAATGGCAGAGACTTTGAACAAATATTTTGTATCAGTTCTCAGGGTAGAAGTCACTAAAAACATCCCAATAGTAGATTATCCATGGGCTATAGGGAGGGACGCACTTAATGCTATCATTATCACTAATGAAGTAATCAGAGGTAAAATAATGGGACTAAAGGCGGACAAGTCCCCTGAATCTGATGGCTTATATCCTAGTGTCTTAAGAGAAAAGGCAGCAGAGATACTGGATGGTTTGGTTGTAATCTACCAAAATTCCCTCGATTCTGGGTTCGTCCCAACGGATTGGAATACCACAAACGTAAAGCCCCTATTTAAATAAAGAGGCAGACGCAAAGCAGGAAACTATAAACCAGTTAGACTAACATCTGTCGTTGGAAAGAAGCTGGAGTCGATTATTAAGGAAGCAGTAGCAAGACATTTGATAAAACATGATTGAATCAAGCAGAGTCAACATGGTTTTATGAAAGGGAAGTCATGTTTGACAAATATCCTGCAAATCTTTGACGATATATCGAGCAGAGTGGATAAGGGGGAACAGGTGGATGTGGTGCATTTGGATTTCCAGAAGGCATTCGATAAAATGCCACATAAGAGATTACTGCACAAGATAAACGCTCACGGGATTGGCGGTAATATATTAGCTTGGATAGAGGATTGGCTTACTAACAGAAATCAGAGAGTCAGGATAAACGGGTCATTTTCCAGATGGGAAACAGAGACTAATGAGGTGCCACAGAGATTTGTGCTGGGTCCTCAACTATTTAAAATCTGTATTAATTACTTGGATGAAAGGACCGAGTGTAAAGTAGCCAAGTTTGCTGATGATACAAAGATGCGTGGAAAAGCAAATCGTGAGCAGCACAAAAAAAATCTTCAAAGGGATTTAGACAGGCAAAGTGACTGGGCAATAATTAGGCAGATTGATTATAATGTGGGAACATGTGAGGTTATCAACTTTGGCAGAAATATTAGAAAATCAAATATTGGCCCTGAAATTCCGGCTTCCCCGGGTCTGTACAGAGTTCCTATAGACCTGGGAAGGCATCGGAAATGCCGGTTTTCAGTGTGCAAGTTTCTGACATGAGAGATGGCCGTATGTCTGGAGCAAGGACACTTGCAAGTGGAAATTTCCGATATTTATTCTTACTAATGTGCTCAAAAATCTTGCGCCTGAAAAAGCAGGCGCATAGCCGACTTTTACAGGCGCAAATGTTTTACAAAAGACAAAAACATATAAAAATAAAGTTATTATAACATATTTTATCATTAAAAACCCTCCCCATAACGGTAAGTTTGTTAAAGAAAATGTAAAAAAATCGTGAGTTTTTTAAAGACATTATTAACTTTAATTTAAATGGAAGTAGTGTAATTATTTTCTTTATAATGTTTTAGCTGTTTGGATCTGTGTTTTTAGTGTTTCAGGCTCTATCACAATTATCGTAACATGAGCACAGGATCCTGAGGAACTCCTATTACTATGATACCTCACTTGATTGGCTGCCCAAAGCCATGTGACTCCAGCTCTAGACCGTGCACACGCTGCGAAGCGCAGTCGAAGGAGTCCTCAAGAAAGTCGAACGTGGTCAACAGCTTAATGTAGATGCGTATGTTTTGTCTAAAATGCCCGCGGGAAGGCCAAAACGGCATTTCATGGCCCGCAATTTAAATGGAGAAACGTTGCAACATGATGCAATAAAAGGAGACCTGGGGGTCCTTGTGTATTAAACACAAAAATGTTATTATTCAGTTACAGTAAGTAATCAGGAAGGCATACAGCTTGTTGGCATTTATTGCAAGGGAGATAGAGTATAAAAACAATGAAGTCCTGCTACAGCTGTACAGGCTACCACGTGGAGTACTGCGTACAGTTTTTAAGGAAGGTTATACTTGCGTTGGAGGCTGCTCAGAGAAGGTTCACGAGGTTCATTCCGGAGATGAGAGCGTTGATTTGAGGATAGGTTTGGAAGGTTGGCCCTATAGACATTGGAGTTCTGAAGAATTCGAGGTGATCTGATTGAAACGTATAAGATCGATCGGGAGCTCGACTATAAGATCGATCGGGAGCTCGACTAGGTGGATGCAGAGAAGATATTTCCACTCATAGGAGAAAATAAAACAAGGGGATATAGTCTTAAAATAATGTGCCGCCTATTTAAAACTGAGATGAGGAAACATTTCATCTCTCAGAGTTTTGTTAAACAATGCCCCAGAGCGCTGTGGAGGCTTGGTCTGAATATATTTAAAGCGGAAATAGATAGCTTTTTGAGCAATAATTGGGTGAAGGGTTATGGAGTGCGGACAGGGAAGTGGAGCTGATTCCATTATCAGATCAGCCATCATCTTATTGAATAGCCGAGCAGGGTCAAATAGCCTACTCCTGCTCCTATTTCTTATGTTCTTATGTTCCAAATACAACACATCTTCTGGAAACGGCAGTAGGATGTGGCCCAGTGGATATGGCGTCTGACCTCGGTGCTAACCATGACCTGTCGGGGCCGTACAACTCACCGGGTAATACATTTTCTATTCTGCTGTGAAACTGTCTCAAAACTGGCCATTTCTGATACTCCCTCATCTAAAGTATTGGAACGGCTTTTGCTGACAGAAGCTGATTGTAGACTTTGAACGTTGTCGACCTGGATGCTCGGGCCATTCAAGTGGTGAACTGCACTCTGTCGCAGGGTATATATGTTTGGATGCAAAAAACAGGAAACCGAAGGGCAGATCGCACTTTAGGCCTCAGACAAGGTGGCCGTGTGGTTAAGTCGATGTACTGCTGATCCCTTATACTCTGCACGTGTTGGTTCGGATCCCATTCTCGTAGTTTTTTTGTGGAATGTTTCATGCCTCTGTTTTTTTTTCATTGTGCTTTTACCTTGAAGCTCATGTCCAAATTCATCTTTTTCTACCAAGCATGTTACACTCAGCTCATGAAATTTCTCAAATTAATATGCGAGCCTCGATGGCTTTTAGATAAAAGTAAATATAAACTTATGAATTTGCTCCATTTTCCCCACATTTTCCGAAATCTCAGAGCTTCACATGAGCAACTAATGAAAACTAATCAACTGAGTAAAGTTAAATGTTTCCCGGTGTATGATGCGCTGTGTCGACTTGACGTCTGACACCCGTGTTCCATTCAGCACGCAGGAACTCGCCTGAATTTGGATACATTTAAATTCAGCGTCAATCTCAAAATAATCTTGAAAAATCCTCTGCACTGTATTTTAGTTAGTGCCCATTCTCTAGTGCTGAAGGTATTAAGGAGCTGGCCTTTGAATTAGTATCATGTGTGCCGAATGCATACGATTATTTAGGATATACAGAACAGGCGCAGGCCATTCGACCCAACCAGTCGATTCCCACCTTTATGGTCAACTGGACATCCTCTCGTCAGAATAAAGCTATATTCCTTTTTCGCACATATACTTATCTAACTGTCCTTTAAATGATTATATCCTACTTGCTTCAACAAATCCCTGTGATAGTGAGTTCCACATTCTCAATCTATGATAAATACGTTTCTTGTGAATTCTTTATTGGATTTGTTGGTGACGATCTTATATTGATACCTTCCAGTGACGGTCCTCCCCACATGTGGAAACTCTCTCTCTGTGCATTTAACGTATCAAACCCTTTCATGTCGAGCAGACCTCTATTCGGTCACCCTCAGACTTCTCTTTTCAAGCGAAAAGAGACGCGGCCTGTTCATCCTTTCCTGATATATATCCTCGCATTTCATGTATCCTCCTTGTAAATCCTCTCTTTACCCTCTCCAGTTCCATTATATCAATTTTGTAAATAATATGGCGACCAGATTTGCACACCGTACGCCCAATGTGGTCTATCTGTAGAGGATTCTGTAATGACTGGGAATGAACCCGGCGTCGCCAGGCTGTCTGATCAGAGTAAAAGGCTTCATTCGATAAGGTAGTTTAGAGCATTTCTGAAGGCATTTTGCTTGCAGAATCTGATTCTACATTTTGAACTTTGTCAATCTGGGTGCACGGGCAGGACTTTGAATGTGAGGGGGACGTTCTAGCAGAGTATTTCTGGTTGGAGACTAACAGCACCAGATTGAATAGCTGAGTTGTCTTCGACAGTCGACGGGATGTTAAGGCAACTGCCGCCTAAACCGTTCTGCTCATTTACTGTAAACTTTTGATGCTGAAGAATCAGCCCAGAATTTGACTGAAACTTACATACAATAGGCATTGAATCCAAATCTCCTTAAAACCACTGGTCTCTGCCCCAGCATTGTTCACGTCTTGTTAAAATGAACACTGACTATTGGAATTCTTCACTTCTTGAATGAAGGTGGAACAGAGATCCGGATCGGAGATGGAACTTTTCCTCACTTCATCCTTCAGATCATTCGTCTGGAGTGAACTGACAAAGATTTTTTAAGAAATGACATTCAAAGAGAAAACGTGCACGACAGTTCTCTTTACCACAAGACCTGCCCGTGCACCCCGATCAACAATGTGAAAAACTGACAATCAGCTTCTGTGAGCAAAATTAATTTCGCTAAGTCCGTTACGTAAGGTCAGAGACTGTTAGAAATGGTCGGGTAAAAACAGTTCCTTTCCACGTTGGAAGCCACTGGACAAACCGACCTCAACAGACTTGAAACCACAATGTTATTTTCCATGAGGAGAGGTTGAGTAGACTAGGCCTATATTCTACAGAGTTTAGAAGAATAGGAGGTGATTTCATTGCGGAGCAGGCTCGAAGGGCAGAATGGCCGACCCTTTCTACGATTGCTTATTTTCTTATGTTCGTCGCATGCTTTGCGGATGCCGCCAGATCGACAATGTGGAAAACGCAGAATCAGTCTCTGTAAGCAGGCGTTTCCATAACTTAAGTTGAGTAACTGTCAGAATTGGTCGCTTTTTGGGGAGATTCGGAACACAGAAGAATAAGTTTTGCCCGGTCAGTTAAACAACCGGAGCACAAGCCGAACCTACAATCTTCTGACAACATCACGATTAAAACTGAACGCGGATGCCTTATTCATTCGGCAATGTGTCCACAGCTGGTCACTTTGTTGTGAAGAGAATTGGGAGCTTTTTCAGGGCTTCAGCTATGATTAGAGAAAGGGTTTTACTCAAATATAAATACATTTTGAATTATTCAACAGGCGCGCTGTCAACTGGGTTCACTCCTACGCAAGGAAACCCATTTCGCTTTCAAATATATCACCTTAGAAATTCGGTCTTCACAACTGTAAGCACACTAATATTAAGCAGACACACGCACAGAATGATCCTGGACAGACAGCACATCCCTTTTATACTGACAAAGAATGAACTGAACTGACAGCATATCCATTTAAAGAGACACAGAATGATCCGGGACTGACAGCACAGACATATTTAAACACATATTGGTCTACTTTGCTCAATCCTAAAACTCCCCCATCATCATAGGCAGTCCCTCGAAATTGAGGAGGAGTTGCTTCCATTCACAAAGTGAGTTCTTTCGTGGCTGAACAGTCCGATACGAGGTCCACAGACTCTGTCACAGGTGGGACAGACATTCGATGGGGGAAGGGGTCGGTTGGGCTGGATTGCCACGCACTCCTTCCGCTGCGTGCGCCTGGGCTCTTCATGCACCTTGCGTCAAGCCTTAAAGAGCTCAACGCCCTCCCGGATGGACTTTCTCCACCTCGGGCGATCTGTGGTCAGGGTCTCCCAGTTGTCTGTGGTGATGTCGCAGTTTACCAGGGAGGCTTCGAGGATGTTCTTATAACGTTTATGCTGTCCTCCTTTGGCTCGGTCACCATGAAGGAGCTCCGCCTGAAGCATTTGCTTCGGGAGTCTCGTATCTGGCATGCGGACTATGTGGTCTGCACAGTGAAGCTGATCGAGTGTGGGCAGTGCTTCAATACTGGGTATCTTAGCCTGGTCGAGGGCACTGATGTTGGTGTGCCTGTCCTCCTCGGAGATTTTCACGATCTGGCGGAGACATCGTTAGTGGTATATCTCCTGCGACTTGAGGTGCCTTCTGTACATCGTGCATGCCTCACACCCATACAGCCCTATCAACCATGAGTTTGGTCGTAGATTTGTTAAGATGCGATCTTAAAACACTTACTTCCGCAGGCGGCCGAAGGCTGTTCTGGCGCACTGGAGGCGATGCTGAATCTCTGCATTCACATATGCCTTTGTTGAAAAGAGGCTGCCGAGATATGTGAAATGGTCCACGTTATCCAGGGCCGTGCCTTGGGCCTTGATGATTGGAGGGCAGTGCTGTGCGGCGATGGCAGGCTGGTGAAGGAATTTTGTCTTACGGATGTTCAGCGTAAGGCCCATCCTTTCATATGCCTCAGGGAATACAATGATTATACCCTGGAGTTCAGCCACTGAATGTGCACAGATGCAGGCATCGTCCGCATAGTGCAGCTCATTGACAGAGGTAGGGGTGATCTTGTACCTGCCCTGGAGGTAGCGTTGTTTAAACAGCTTCCCACTGGTCCTGAGTTTAAATGGGGAGCTTTTTGATTGTGAGGGGGAGCATGGCGGCGAGGAAAATTGAGATACGTATATGAGGGAGAAGGGAATAGAACATTAGGCTGATAGAGTTGACGAGGAAGGACAGGATGTATTTAATGAATTCAATTTAAATTCCACAGCTGCCATGGTTGAATGTGTACACATGCCTCTGAATTACTCAACCAGTAACATAACCACTGTGCAACCGTACTCTTAACTTCATCCTTTACTTGTGCAACTGGGTCAAGGGGGTGAATAGCCTCCTTCAGCTCCGATGTAACAAACTTGAGTGGCTGAATGGCCTGCTCCGTTTCCTAAATACAAGGGTCCAGGGCATGAATCGCCTCCTCCTGGATCGACTGGCTTATATTAACTGGAATTTAGAAGAATGAGAGCGGATTGCATAGAAACAGATACAATTCTGACGGGATTGCACAGGTTAAATGCAGGAAGAATGTTCCCGATGTTAGGGAAATCCAGAACTAGAGGTCAGAGTCCAAGGATAAGGGATAAGCCATTTAGGACTGAGATGAGAAGAAACTTCTTCACTCAGAGAATTGTGAATCTGTGGAATTCTCTATCACAGAAAGGTGTTGCTTCCAGTTCGTTAGATATATTCAAAAGGGAGTAAGATGTGCCACTTACTGCTAAAGGGATCAAGTGGTATAGAGAGAAAGCAGGAATTGTGTACAGATTTTGCATGATCAGCCATCAGCTAATGAATGGTGGTGCAGGCTCAAAAGGCCGAATGGCCTACTCCTGCATCCATTTTCTATGTTTGTATGTGTCTATGTATCCTGTTGGTGTCTAATAGGCTGAACAACGTTTAATCATCCCATCTATTCCAATGTAAGTGTTTTGAGGGGCCGAATAGTGTGCTTCTGTGTAACAATTTATGGAGGCTGAATGACGTCCTCTTGTTCCACTGCCACAGGCTCGAAGGACTGAATCGCATCTATCCGTTCCAGTGTAACAGGCTCAAATGGATGAATGGCCTCCTCCTATTCTTGTGTAACAAGCTCAAGTGGCTGAATGCCCTCCTGCTGTCTTGTCTAACAAGCTTGAGGGAGTGAATGAACTCCTCCTGTTCCTGATTAACCAGCCTCTGTGGGTTGAATATTCTTCTCCTGTTCCTATGTAACTGGCTCGGGAGATTGAATGTCTTCCTCTTTTTCTAGTGTGGGAGCACCTATGGGCTTAATGACAACATCCTGTTCCTATGCAATGGATTCGAGGGGCAGAATTGCCTTTTCCGATAACTATAAAACTGTCTGGAAAGTGCGGAATGACCCACCTCCTGTTCTTATTTAAAACGCTTGAAAAGTTGAATGGTGGCCACCTGTTACTATTTAACATGTATGAGGGGATGAATAGCCTGCTCCTGCGTACAAGGGTCAAGGTACTGAAAGGCTTCTTCCTGTGCAATAGCCTCACATCATCATCGGCAGTCCCTCGGAATCGAGGAAAACTTGCTTCCACTCTTAGCATGAGTTGGTAGGTGGCTGTACAGTCTAATACGAGAACCACAGTCTCTGTCACAAGTGGGACAGACAGTGTTTGAAGTAAAGGGTGGGCGGGGAGTCTGGTTTGCTGCACGCTCTTTCCGCTGCCTGTGCTTGATGTCTGCATGCTCTCGGGGATGAGACTCGAGCAGCTCAGTGCCCTCCCGGATGCACTTGCTCCACTTAGGGCGGTCATGGGCCAGTGACTCCCAATTGTCAGTGGTAATGTCACACTTTATCAGGGAGGCATTGAGTGTGTCCTTGTAACGTTTCCACTGCCCACCTTTGGCTCGTTGGCCGTGGACGAGTTGTGAGCAGAGCGCTTGCTTTGGGTGTCTCGTGTCTGACATGCGAACTTTGTGGCCTTCCCAACGGAGCTGATAATGTGTAGTCAGTGCTACAATGCTGGGTATGTTGGCCTGGACGAGGATATTAAGTTTGGTGCGTCTGTCCTCCCAGGAGATTTGTAGGATCTTTCGGACAAATCGTTGGTGGTATTTCTCCAGCGACGTGCGGTGTCTACTTTACATGTTCCACATCTCTGAGCAGTCCAGGAGGGCGGGTATTACGACGGCCTGTCGACCATGAGCTTGGTGAAAGTATTGAAGTTCTGGTCTTCAAACACACTTTTCCACAGGCGGCCGAAGGCTGCACTGGCGCACTGGAGACGTTGTTGGAACTTGTCGTCAATGCCTGCTATTGTTGATAGGAGGCGCCAGAAATAATGAATTGGTCACGTTGTCCAGGGCCGTACCTTGGATGTTGATGACTGGGGGGGCAGTGCTGTGCAGCGAGGACTGGTTGGTGGAGGACCTTTGTCTTACTGATGTTTAGCGCAAGCGCCATGCTTTCGTGTGCCTCAGTAAATACCTCGACTGTGTCCTGGAGTTCAGCCTCTTTGTGAGCACAGACGCAGGTGTCATCCGCGTACTGTAGCTCAAGACAGAGGTTGGGATGGGCTGAGACCTGGCCTAGGGATGGCGAAGGATGAACAGGTTTTACCTGGTTCTGTAGTTTAGTTCCACTCCAGCGGGGAGCTTGTGGACTGTGAGGTGGAACATGGCAGCGAGGAAGAATGAGAAGAGGGTTGGAGTGTTGACGCAGACTGCTTGACCCCCGATCCGGAAGTGGATTGCGTCTGTGATGGAGGAGGACGTTGGTAAGGATCACGGCCTGCATTTCATCGTGGAGCAGGCGGAGGATGGTGACGTACTTTTGGTGCCGTCTGAAACGGAGGAGGACGCTCCTTAGACTCTCGTGGTTGAGAGTGGGAAAGGCATTTGTAAGGTCGAAGAAGGCCATGTTACCTGCATTTTTCCTGCAGCTGTCATGCTGCAAAAAATCATGTCCGTTGTTCCCCGGAAGGGACGAAATCCGCTCTGCAACTCCGTGAGGAGCTCCTCGGCCACAGGGAGAAGTCAGTTGAGGAGGAGGCGAGCGACGGCTTTCCAAATGGCTGATAGCAGGGAGATTCCCTTTTAGTTGCTGCAGTCGGACTTATTGCCTTATTAAAGATGTTCACGATCATTGAATCACTAAGATGTCCCGGCATGCTTTCCTCCCTCCAGATGAGAGAAAGAAGGTCAGGTATTCGCGCCAGCAGTGCCTCACCGCCATACTTTAGTGCCTCAGCAATGATTCAGTCAGCCCCAGTAGCCTTGTTAATTTTTAGCTTTCTTATGGCGTTTTCTACCTCGTGCAGTGTTGGGGTCTCATTGAGGTGGTGGCGGGAATGGAGGCAAGTACACTCCTGTCAAGCATTGGATTACATCGGATATACAGCACTGAAACAGGCCATTCGCCTCAGCCAGTCTTTTATGCTCCACTGGAGCCTCCGCTCAACATTCCTCAACAGCCTAATGCTCTATTCCCTTCTCTCTCATATGCCTGTCTAGCCCCTCCTTAAATACTTCCATACAATGCTCTTCAACCAATCTCTGTGGTACCGAGTTCCACAATCTCACCACTCTTTGGTAAATAAGTTTCTTCTGAATTCACTATTTTGATTTCATGGTGACTATCTTATATTGAGAGCGTCTAGTTATTCTGATCCCCACAAGTTGAAACATTCTAACTGTATCCACTCCATCAAAATCTTTCATAATTTTAAATGTCTGTATCAGGTCACGCCTCAGCCTTCCTTTTTCAAGAGAAAAGAGACACTGCCTGTTCATCCTTTCCTGATTTGTATACGCTGGCTGTTCTGGTAGCATCCTTGAAAATCTTCTCTGCATTCTCTGAAATGCCTCTATGTCCTTTTTATAATATGGCGACCAGAACTGTACGTAGTACTCTCAGCGTGATCTAATGAAGGTTAAATACAGGTTTAGCATAATGTCGCTGCTTTTCAATTCTGTATGTCTAGAAATAAATCAGCGTGTTTGGTTTGCTTTTTTATGGCCTTGCTCACTTATGCCGTTATTATTTAGAGTTTTTGTATTTGTACTCCGATATCCCTTTTTTCCTGTACACTACCCAGACTGGCACCTTCCAATAATAAGTCACTAAGTCTCCTACTTAAATGTAACACCTCACATTTATATGGTTTGAAATTCATTTGGCAATTATATGCCCATTTTGCAAGTTTATTAATGTCCTCTTGTAAGTTGCTGCAGTGTTCCTCCGTATTGACTATCCCTCCTAATTTGGTGTCACCCGCACATTTAGAAATGTTGTTTTTAATTCCGATGTCTAAATCTTTAATATAAATTTTGAACAACAGTGTTCCCAGCACCGATCCTTGTGGAACACCACTACCCGCCTTCTGCGTCTAAGAAACGCCAACCTTTACACCTACTCTTTGATTTCTGTCTTGAAGCCAGCTAGCTATCCATTCTGCTAGTTGTCACTTGACTCCGCATTCTCTGACCTGGCTTGAGGCTCTTCTTGTTCCGATGAACAATCTATATTTTTTATTTTATTCATTCAAGCATGTCGACATCGGTAGCAAAGGCCGGATTTGTTGCCATCTCCATCTGCCCTTGTGAAATTGTTGGTGAGTCACTTTACGCAACCGACTGGCTCGCCAGGCCATTTCAGAGGTCAGTTAAGTGCCAACGACATTGCTGTGGGTTTGGAGTCCCATGTAGGCCCAGACCGGTAAGGACGGCAGAATTCTTTCCCGAAAGGAGTCAAGTGAACCAGATGAGGAGTTTGTTACAATGGTCATCATTATTGATACTTTTAAAATTCCAGATTTACTTAATTGAATTTAAATTTCCCCACTCTCGTGGTGGGCTATGATTTCTTCTCTCTGGATTATTACTCCAGTGACATAACCATCATGCTACTATGATTGACCTCCATCTGTGTAATGCGCTCAAGGAGCTGAATGACACCTCCTATTCCTTTGCAACAGGTTGAGGGAAGGAATGGTGTGCCCTGTTCCTACGCAAAAGGATCGGGAGATTGATTAGCCTCCTCCTGTTCCTGTATAACAGGTTCGTGAGTCGCAAATGCCTCATCCTCAGCCTTTCGAATGGCTAACTGGACTTCTACTCTTCTTATAGATAAGTCTCAAGGACCTGAATGGCTTCCGCCAGTCCTCTGCCTCAGGCCCGAGGGGTTAATGGCCTTCCCCTATCCTTGTGCAACAGACTGGAGAGGCTCAATGGCATCCTACTATTTCTGCTCAACAGCTTAGTTGGTTTGGCATTGCCTTCTGGTCAACTATGCAAAAGGTTCGAGCGACCGAATGGAGTTCGACATTTCTTGTAAAACAGGCGCACACAGCTGAATGGCTTCCTCCTGCCCTTTGCAATTGGTTTGAGCGGTTAAGTGACTCATTTGCCTCCACCTGTCCCTGAGTAACAGGCGCGATTGCTTGCATCTGTTACTGTGCAAAATATTCAGATGATACTTGGGAAGGACTGGAGCCACTTGTTTAACAGAAAGTGCAGGGACCACAGTTAGCCTTCTCTGAAGTATTGCTTTGATGCAAAGTTCACGATACGGCCCAGGCTCAAATCTTGACTCTGGTGGGAGTCGAGCACAAAAACTTTGAATGTTTAATATGCAAAGAAATAAAAATCTAACGTGCTATCCATTGCGCCACAGAGTCGCCAAATTGTGCATCAATACAAAAGTAAAATAGTGTTGTTGCGTAATCTGAGCTAAAAAAATCTGGAAACACGCAGCAGATGAGGCAGAATCTGCGGAGAGAGAAACAGAGTGAACGTTTCAGGTCGATGAACTTTCATCGCCATTGGATCAACCTCCGCCATCTAAAACGGATGCCCTGTCAGACCCGAATCATTATGTTTGAAAGGGATGTTTTGTCATGGACTCGGAGAACGTTTCAGCACGGAAGGAGGCTACTTCGGCCCAGCGTGTCCGCACCGTCCGAAAATTGCTATCCCACCTAATCCCACTTTCCAACTCTTCTTTTAACCATGTAACAGTCTATGTTTTTATTTTGTTCATTCAAGCATGTTGACATCGCTAGCAAGCGGTTAATGGCCTTCTCCTGTTCTTGTGTAACAGACTGGAGAGGCTCAATTGCCTCCTACTATTTCTGAGCAACAGGTTCGTTGGTTTGGCATTGCCTTCTCCTCATCTATGCAACAGATTTGCGGGACCAAATTTGTTGCAGTCATCCTCAGTATTGAACATCCCACTAATTTGGCATCCTCCGCAAATTGAGAAATTGTGTTTTTGATTCTCAGGTAGAAGTCATTAATACAAATTGTAAACAACAGTGGTCCCAGCACTGATTCTTGTGGAACAGCACTACCCACCTTCTTCCACTCTAAAAAGCTAACTTTTACCCCTACTCTCTGCTTTCTGCCTTTAAGCCAGCTAGCTATGCATTTATCTAGTTGTCTCCAGACTCCATATTCTCTGACCTCTCTTGCAGTTCTTCTTTTTCCTGTGTAACAATCTAGAGATCCTATTGTTTATTTTATTCATTCTAGCATGTGGACAATGCAAGCAAGGGCAGCCTTTGTTGTACTTCCCTAATTGCCCTTGTGAAGGTGATGGTTTGCCAACTTATGCAAATTAATTTCTCGCTAGGCCTTTTCAGAGGGCCGTAAAGAGCCAACCACGTTGCTCTGGATCTAGAGCCACATTTGGGCCCAGACCAGTAAGGACGGCAAATTTCCTTCACTAAAGGAGACTATTGAACGAGATGGGTGTGTTGCATCAATGGTCAAATTATTAATACTTTTAAAATTCTAGATGTATTTAATTGAATTTAAATTGTCCTACTCCCTTGGTGGACTGTGATTTTCTCTCACTGGATTACGAGTCCAGTGCCACAGGCCTCCTGCTGTGTAATGTGCTAGAGGGGCTGAATGACTCAGGCTGTTCCTGTGCAATAGTTTGAGTGATGGATTGTCATCCCCCGCGTCCAATGTAACAGGTTCTAGGGGATGATTAGCCTCCACCTGTTCCTATATAACTGGTCGGTTGGTCTGAAATGCCTCGTCCTAATCCTATGCAACGTGTTCTATTAAGGGGAGAGCTGAGTGGGGTTCGGGATGTGGGGCCGGGGGGGGGGGGGGGTGGGGGGGCGTGGTGCAGATAAATCTAGAATGCTAAAGAGAAATGAAAATGAAGCAATGCCGGAAAGTGATTGTTGTAATGTAACCACATTATGTCAAGAAGGGACAGAGTATACAAACAAAAGAGTGCACTAAAAAATAGGATCCTGATAAGAAATAAAGCGATCAGATAAATCGGGCTATAGTGCAAAAAAATGTTATGATCTCTAATATTGTTAAAAAGACAAATCCAAAAGCATTGTATCTGAATGGACGAAGCTTCTGTAATAAAGATAGAAGACTTAAAGCGCAAACAGATGTAAACAGATACAATATCGTTGCAATTACAGATATATGGTTGCACGGTGACCAGGGTTGGGAACTGAATATCAAATGATATTCGGTAGTTAGAAAGGACAGGCAAAAAGGAAGAGCGGGTTGTGTTGCGTTGTTGGTAAAGGATGATATCAGTGCAATAATGAGAAAGGTATTCGGCTCAGAAAGACAAGATGTACATTCAGTTGGATGGCGCTAAGGAGAATGAAGGACCAGAAAAGATTGGTGTGAGTTGTCCATAGGCCTCCAAACAGTTGTGCTAGTGTAGATGATAACATTAACAGGAAATTAGAGCTGCATGTAACAAGGGTACTACCATCATCGAAGGTGACTTTAAACTACATATAAATTAAAGTGATAATAATGTGGCCGATGAATTCCTGGCGTTTGTACCAGTTGTTTTTTTAGCGCAGTATTTTGCGGAGTGTAATAGGGGACAGAATATCCTAGATTGGGTCTTGTTTAATGAGAAGCGGTTAATTAAAAGTCAAGTTTTCTGGGGTCCTTTAGCGAAGAGTGGCAATAACTCGATTAAACTCGTTATTAAGATGGAAAGTGAAGTAGCCCAATCCGAATCTATGGTCCTAAATCTAAGCAAAGGAAACTACGAATGCATGGGGAATGATTTGCATGGGGTATGATAGATTGGGAAGAGTCGATAAACGTCATGTTGGTGGATGGGCAAGGATTAACATTTCAGGAACGAATGTATCAATTGCGGCAGTTGTACTTTCCTTTCTGGTGTAAAAATAAAAGGATGCTGGCCCAACCATGGTTAAACAAATAAATTAAGGATAGTATTTGATTCAAAAAAGAGTTATACAAAGTTGCCAGAAAAAGTACAAGCCTGAGGATGGGTTACAATTTAGAATTCAGCAAAAATGTGCCATGAGATTGATTGTGAGGCGAGAAATAGAGTATAAGAGTGAACTTGCAACGAACATAAAAACCGCTGCCGTAGATTCTCCAAGTTCGTAAAAAGGAAAAGATGAGTGAAGACAAATGTAGGCCCTTTACAGACAGAAACGCGGGAATTTATAACCTGGAACAAGGAAATGGCAGGACAATTAAATAAATACTTTGGTTCTGTCTTCACGGAGGACATAAATAACATCCCAAAAATGCTTGTGAACCAAAGGTCTAGTGAGCAAGAGGAATTAACGGACATGATTATTTGTAAGAAAATAGTGCTGAGGAAACTAATGGGAATGAAGGCCGATAAATCCCCAGGGCCTGATGATCTGCATCCCAGAGTACTAAAAGAGGTTGCAATGGAAATAGTGCATGCATTGGTTGACAACTTCCAAACATCTATAGATTATGGAACAGTTCCTGCAGTTTGCACGGTGGCAAATGTAACCTCACTGTTTAAAAATGAGGGAGAGAGAAAACAAGGAACTACTGACCGGTTAGCCGAACACCAGTTGTAGGGAAAATGCGAGAATCTATAGTAAAGGATATTATAAAGGAACACTTAGATAATACCAAAGGGAATAGACAAAGTCAACATGAATTCATGAAAAGAAAATCATGTATGACAAACCTACTCGAGTTTTTGAGGATGTAACTGATAGAAAAGTTAAGGGAGAACCAGTGGATATAGTGTATTTGGATTTTCAGGTGGCCTCTGATAAAGTCCCATGTAAGATGTAGTGTGCAAAATTAAAGCATATATGATTGGGGGTAATATACTAGCATGGATTGAAATTTGGTTAATGGACAGGAAACAGGATCGATGGGCAGAGGGACCTGGTGTCCTTGTAAAATAGTATATTGAAAGCATACATGCAGGTGCAGCAAGCAGTTAGGAAGGCAGATGGTATGTTGGCCTTCATTCCAAGAGGATGTGAGCAAATGAGTAAAGATGTGTAACTGCAGGTCTACACGGCCTTGGTGAGACCGCACCTGGAGTATTGTGTGCAGTGTTGCTTTCGTTACACAAGAAAGGATATACTTGCCATAGAGGGAGTGCAGCGAAGGTTCACCAGATGGATTATTGGGATGGCAGAACTGTCGTATGAGCAGAGATTGGGTGGACTCGGCCTGTATCCTGTAGAGTTTAGAGGAATGAGAGAGTATCTCATTGAAACGTTTACCATTCTGAAAGGGTTGAATAGACTGGATGCGGGGAAGATGATTCACCTGATTGGGAAGGTTAGAACAAGGGGTCACAGTCTCCGGATACGGGGTAGGAAATTTAGGAAGGAGAAGAGGAGGTTTTTTTCTTTCAGAGAGCAGTGCAGCTGTGGAATTCCCTTCCACAGAAGGCTGTGAATGCCGAGTCACTGAATATATTTAAGAGGGAGATAGATTTCTAGACACAAAAGACATCAAGTGATATGGGGGAAAAGCGTGAATATGGTGTTGAGATAGAGGATTAGGAATGATCATATTAAATGGCGGTGCAGACTCGAAGGGCCGAATGGACTAATACTGCTCCCGTTTTCTATGTTTCTATATTCTAGGATCTAAATGGACTTATACTCTTCTTGTAGAGCAAGCTCAAGGAACTGATCGGCTTCTGCCTCTCCGAAGGCTCAGATTTGAGGCGTTAATGGCTTCCTCCTTTCCCTGTGCAACAGTGCGGTGCGGCTGAATGGCCTCCAGCTAATTCTGTGTAACAGGAAAGTGTGCCTCCTCGTCATCTATGCAGCAGGTACGAGCGGCCGAAGGCGTTCTACTATTCTTGTATAAAAAGCCCAAGTATCTGAATTACTTCCTCTTGTCCTTTGCAACTGGCTCGAGGGTCTAATGGAATTCTGCTGTCCTTCTGTAACAGGTTCGATGGCTTGCTCTTGTTCCTGTGTAATAGACTCAGGTTCTAAGAGTACTCAATGGAAAAGTGTGTAGGATTGGAGCCACCTGTGTAGCAGGAATTGCAGGGAACGCAGTTTCCCTTCTCTGAAGTATTGATTTGCGGCAAAATGCACTGAGCTGCCGAAGAAACACCAGATCATGACCTAAATTCCGACAAAAATCCGACCTATCCAGATTAATGCCACTTTCCAGCTCTTGGTCCATAGCCGTTTAGGTTACTGGAATTGAAGTGCACATTCAAGGACTTTTAAAAGTGGTGAGGACTTCTGTCTCTAAATCACTTTCAGGAGTGAGTTCCAGACTCTCACCACCCCTGGGTGAAAACAGTGTACCTCAAATTCCGGAAAACTTCCTACCAATTACTTTAAATCTATGACGCCTGGTTGTTGACCACTCTGCGAAGGGAAATAGATCCTTTCTATGCACTCGATCTAGGCCACTCATAATTTTATTCACATCAATACGGACCCTCTTAGCCTCCTCTGTTCCAAAGAAAACAAACCCAGCCGATGCAATATTTACTCAGAGCTAAATTCACCATCCGCCTAAATCTAACCTGTATGCTCACGAGTGCTGCCTGATCATTCCTGTAATAAGGTGACCAGAGAAGCATGCAATAATCTAGCGGTGGCCCAACTAGAGTTTTACAAATTTGAAGCATAACTTCCCCGATCTTATATTCTATGGCTCATCTAATGAAGGCAAGTATTCCGTGTTGCTCCTCAACATAGAAACATCGAAAATAGATTCAGCAGTGCGCCATTCGACACTTCGAGCCTGCACCACCACTCAATAAGATCATGGCTGATCATTCCCTCAGTACCGCTTTCATGTTTCCTCCCTATCTCTTGATCCTTTTAGCCATAAGGGCCACAATAACTCCCTGTTGAATATATCCAATGAACTGGCATCAACAACTCTTTGCTGCAAGGAATTGCACAGGTTAACAACTCTCTGGGTGAAGAAGTTTCTCCTCATCTATGTTCTAAATGGCCAACCCCTTATCCTAAGACTGTGTCCCCTGGTTCTGGACTTTCCCAACATTTTGAACATTCTTCCCGCATCTAACCTGTCCAGTCCCATCGGAAACTTACATGTTTCTACGAGATCCCCTCTCATCCTTCTAAACTCCAGTGTATAAAGGCCCAGTTGATGCAGTCTCTTTTCATATGTCAGTCTAGCCATCCCTGGAATCAGTCTGGTGAAACTTCGCTGCACTCCCTCAATAGCAAGCACTTCCTTTCTCAGATTAGGAGACCAAAACTGAACACAATATTCCAGGTGAGGTCTCACCAATGCCCTTTACAATTGCAGTAAGACGACCCTGCTCCTATACTCAAATCCCCGAGCTATGAAGGCCAACATACCATTTGTCTTCTTCACAGCCTGCTTTACCTGCATGCCAACTTTCAATGACTGATGAACCATGACACACAGGTCTCGTTACACCTCACCTTTTCCTAATCTTCCGCCATGCAGATAATAGTCTGCCTTCGTTGTTTTGCCATAAAAGTGGATAACTGCACATTTATCAACATTATACTGCATCTGCCATGTATTTTCCCACTCGCCAAACCTGCCCAAGTCAACTTGCAGCCTCTTCGCGTCCTCCTCACGGCTCACACCGCCAGCTAATTTAGTTTCATCTGCAAACCTGGAGATATTGCACTCAATTCTTTCATCTGAATCATTAATGTATTCTGTGAAGAGCTGGGGTCCAAGCACTGAGCCCTGAGGCTCTCCACTAGTCATTGCCGGCCATTCTGAAAAGGACCCGTTTATCCGGACTCTCTGCTTCCTGTTTGCCAACCAGTTTTCGAGACCTCGGTTCTGTCTTCACAAAGGAAGATACAGATCACCTTCCGAATGTACTAGGGGACAGTGGGTCTAGTGAGAATGAGGAACTGAAAGTTATCCTTATTAGGTGGGAAATTGTGTTGGGGAAGTTGATGGGATTAAAGGCCGATAAATCCCCGAGTCCTGATAGTCTGCATGTCAGAGTACTTAAAGAAGTGGCCCGATAAATAGTGGATGCAATGGTGATCATTTTCCAACAATCTATCGATCTGGATCAGTTCCTATGGACTGGAGGGTAGCTAATGTAACGCCACTTTTTAAAAATGGAGGGAGAGAAAAAGCCGATAATTATAAACTGGTTCGCCTGACATCCGTAATGGGTAAAATGTTGGAATCAATCATGAAGAAGCCCAATTAAAAAGCAGTGACAGGATCGGACCGAGTCAGCATAGATTTATGAAAGGGAAATCATGCTTGACGAAATTTCTGGAATTTTTTGAGGATGTAACTAGTAGTGTGCACAAGGAGAACCAATGGATGTAGTGTATTTGGACTTTAAAAAGGCTTTTGACGAGGTCCCGCACAAGAGATTGGTGTACAAAATCAAAGCACATGGTATTGGTGGTAATGTACTGACGTGGATAGAGATCTGTTTGGCAGACAGGAAGAAGAGCGTCGGGATAAACGGGTCCTTTCCAGAATGGCAGGCAGTGACTAGTGGGGTGCCGCAGGGCTCAGTGCTGGGACCCCAGCTCTTTACAAAATACATTAACGATTCGGATAAAGGGATAGAATTTGTGGATAACGATAAACTAGGTGGCGGTGTGAGCTGTGAGGAGGACGCTAAGAGGCTGCAGGGTGACGTGGGCAGATTAGGTGAGTGGCCAATTACATGGCAGATGCGGTCTAATCTGGATAAATGTGAGGTTATCCATTTTGGGGGCAAAAACATGAAGGCAGAATATTATCTGAATGGTGCCAGACTAGAAAAAGGGGAGGTGCAGCGAGACCTGGGTGACATGGTTCATCAGTCTCTGAAGGTGGGCACGCAGGTACAGGAGGTGGTAAAAAAGCAAATGGTATGTTGGCCTTCGTAGCTAGGGGATTTGAATATAGGAGCAGGGAGGTCTTACTGCAGTTGTACAGGGCCTTAATGAGGCCTCACCTGGAATATTGTGTTCAGTTTTGGTCTCCTAGTCTGAGGAAGGACGTTCTTGTTATTGAGGGAGTGCAGCGAAGGTTCATCAGACTGATTCCAGGGATGGCTGGGCTGTCATATGAGGAGAGACTGGATCAACTAGGCCTTTATTCACTGGGATAAGGGACAGGCCATTTACGACTGAGATGAGGAGAAACTTCTTCACTCAGAGAGTTGTTGACCTGTGGAATTCCCTGCCGCAGAGAGTTGTTGTTGCCAGTTCATTGGATATATTCAAGAGGGAGTTAAATATGGCCCTTACGGTTAAGGTGATCAAGGGGTATGGAAAGACAGCAGGACAGCGGTACTGAAGGAATGGTCAGCCATGATCTGATTGAATGCCGGTGCAGGCTCGAATGGCCGAATGGCCTACTCCTGCACCTATTTTCTTTGTTTCTCTGTTTCTATCCACGTAAGTACATCACCCCCAATATCATGTGCTTTGATTTTGCACACAAATCTCTTGTGTGGGACCTTATCTAAAGCCTTTTGAAAGTCCAAATACACCACATCCATTGGTTCTCCCTTGTCCACTCTGCAAGTTACATGTTCAGAAAATTCTGGTTGATTCGTCAAGCTTGATTTTCCCTTCATAAATCCATGCTGACTTGGACCGACCCTGTCACTGCTTTCCAAATGCGCTGCGATTTCATATTTAATAATTGATTCCAACATTTTCCACACGACTGATGTCAGGCTAACCGATCTATAATTACCCCTTTTCTCTCTCCCTCCTTTTTAAAAAAGTGGTGTTACATTACCTACCCTCCAGTCCATGGGAACTGATCCAGAGTCGATAGACTGTTGGAAAATGATCACGAATGCATCCACCATTTCTCGGGACACTTCCTTAAGTACTCTGGGATGCAGACTATCAGGCCCCGCGGATTTATCGGCCTTCAATCCCATCAATTTCCGCAACACAATTTCGCATCTGATCAGCATATCCTTCAGTTCCTCCTTCGCACTAGACCCTCGGTCCCCTAGTACATCCAAAAGGTTATTTGTGTCTTCCGTCGTGTAGACAGGACCAAAGTATTTGTTCAATTAGTCTGCCTTTTCTTTGTTCCCCATTATAAATTCACCTGAATCCGACTGCAAGGGACCTACCTTTGCCTTCACTAATCTTTTCCTCTTCACATATGTAAAGAAGCTTTGGCAGTAATTTTTTACGCTTCTGGCACGCTTAGTCTCGTACTCTTTTTTCCCCCTCTTAACAAAACCCTTAGTCCCCCTTGGCTGAATTCTAAATTTCTCGCAGTCCTCAGGTTTCCTGATTTTTCTGGCCAATTTATATAACTCTTCCTTGGATTTAACACTATCCTTAATTTACCTTGTTAGCCACGGTTGCGCCATCTTCCCCGTTGTATTTTTACTCCAGACAGGGATGTACAATTGTTGAAGTTCATCCATGTGGTCTTTAAATGTTTGCCATTGCCTATCCACCGTCAACCCTTTAAGTATCATTTGCCAGTCTATTCTAGCTAATTCACGCCTCATACCATCGAAATTACCTTTCCTAAAGTTCAGGTCCCTAGTTTCTGAATTAACTGTGTCACTCTCCATCTTATAAAGAATTCTACCATGTTATGGTCACTCTTCCCCAAGGGGCCTCGCACAACAAGATTGCCAATTAGTCCCTTCTCATTGTACATCACCTAGTCCACGATGGCCAGCTCTCGCGGTGGTTCCTCGACATATTGTTCTGGAAAACCATCCCTAATATACTCCAGGAAATCGCCCTCCACCGCATTGCTACCAGTTTGGTCAGCCCAATCAATATATAGATTACAGTCGCCCATGGTAACTGCTGTACCTTTATTGCACACATCCCTTATTTCTTGTTTGATGCTGTCCCCAACCTCACTACTACTGTTTGGAGGCCTGTACACAATTCCCACTAGCGTTTTCTGCCATTTTGTATTCTGCAGCTCCCCCCATACCACTTCCAAATCATCCAAGCTAATGTCCCTCCTTATCATTTCATTAATTTCCTCTTTAACCAGCAACGCCACCCTGTACACAATTCCCACTAGCGTTTTCTGCCATTTTGTATTCTGCAGCTCCCCCCATACCACTTCCAAATCATCCAAGCTAATGTCCCTCCTTATCATTTCATTAATTTCCTCTTTAACCAGCAACGCCACCCTGCCTCCTTTTCCTTTCTGTCTATCCTTCACAAGCATCTTATCTACCTGCCCTGCTACCGTCAAGGATTCTGTGGACATGCACTCCAAGGTCATTTGCACCTCTACACTCATCAGTGGCCTCACATTTAATGTTTATTCGCTTTCCCTATAAGCACTCCCCAAATGAATTATCGAACACTTCTCCGGGTTAAATTCCATTAAACCCCTGACCAGTTCTTTGATATCTACCTGAAAAGTACAGCTTTCTTCCTCATTATCAAGCATACCTGGTTGACCAATCTTTTAGTCACCTGCGCTATTTTGTATTTAGTAGCTCGGTGTCAATTTGTATCGCATAATACTCTTGTGAAGCGCCTTGGACGTTTCGCTAATTTCAAGGTGCTAATTATATATAAGTTGTTCTTGTTGTTTAAAATGTGTGTTACATAACGTTATATAGAGATTGCATCACAGAAAGAGACAATTGTACCTAACTGGTGTTGCTAGAGTTAATGCTGCACACTACCCTACTTCACTTGATCCTATCAGCATATTGTTCTATTGCTTTCTCAGTCATGTGCTTTGGTAATTTCCCTTTAAAATGAATCTGTGCTATTCGACTCAACTGCTGCTTATGTAGCATCTTCCACATTCTAACCACTCTATGGTAAATAAGTTGCTCTTGAATTGTCCACTGAATTTACCGTTGATCTCCCGTTCTGAACTCCTGCACAATAGCAAACATTTTCTCCACATCAACTCGATCAAATACCTTCATAATTTTAAAAATATATCTCACTTGTTTTTCGAGAAAGAAGCTCCCCAGACTGTTCAGTTTTTCCCGAAATGTAAATTCTTTCAGTTCTAACCGAAATTTTTCCTTCTTTGCTGCGAGATTCTGCGATTCTATGATTTCATTTTCACATCGTCTGGGTGATCCAATAGGGCAAGCATGCAGGCGGTCTCTCTGATAAATTGCACCGACGATTCGACTATTAAAGCAGCTCTATTGTGTAGCTGCTATGGCCGAGTGGTTAAGGCGTTGGACTTGAAATCCAGTGGGGATTTCCCTGCCCAGGTTCGAACCCTGCCCGCAGCGATTCTGCAAGTGCTCTTTTTTATCGACACACGGGGATCTCATTGGAATCTGATTACAATTCCCTCCACTGCCCTTTGTTACACTGATTGACGCGAAGCTGTTGTTCGAACTGGAAACATTAATAGTTTATCGGTATTAATTGTTGGTTTGTTGGACACTATCTGCAAAAATCAGTGAGCAATATACACAGCATGAAACAATGCCTTTTAATAAAGTCAAGTGCATTGTTTGGGAGGAACTCACCTTTAGTTAATGAGTGCGAACGAGGTTTGGTTTTCTAAAGATGAACAAGTTTTGCCAAAATGACCAAGGCAGCGTTTGACGTTGCAATTTTCTGATAACATCAGTGTTTGCATCAACGTAGATGGCTTATCCATTAAGCGACGTGGCCCCTGCAGTTTGCAGCAGAATAATGTACAGCAAAATTCTAATGGGTCAAAGTGTAATAGAAAGGCAAGCATGAAATCTCGGTGCCGCAATGCAAGGAATATTCGGAACCCAGGACAGGGCTCTGAGCTAGTTAGAGTGGTTGACAGCTCAGATCACAGGACCCCAAAAATGCAAAAGGCAGGAGGCAACAGAGCAGAGTAGCACTGGGGAAAGTGTAAACGACAAGTTGATAGGAAGAGACAATATGTATGAATATAAAGAGGCTGCAGGAGGGGTCAAAACTAAAAATCCTGGTTTAAAAACTAGTACTAAAACACTCTACCTAACCGCACGCAGCTTTTGAAATACATTAAATGATTTGACGGCACAACTCATCATAAATGGGTATGATTTGTTGGCCATTACAGAAACATTGCAGGTTGGCCAGAACAGGGAATTAAACATACAGCGGTATCTGACAATTCGGAAGGATAGACAAGAAGGGAAAGGAGGTGGGGTAGCTCTGTTAATAAAGGATGTTATCAGGGCAGGTGTGAGAGACGATATTGGCTCTAATTAACAAAATATTGAATCATTGTGGGTAGATATTAGAGATAGTAAGGGGAAAAAGGCACTGGTGGGCGTAGTTTATAGGCCCCCAAATAATACCTTCACGATGGGGCGGGCAATAACCAAGGGAATAATGGAGGCATGTGAAAAAGGAACGGCAGTAATCATGGGGGATTTTAACCTACATTTCGATTGGTCAAATCAAATCGCACTGCGTAGCCTTGAGGAGGAATTCATAGAATGCATACGGGATTGTTTCTTCGAACATTATGTTACAGAACGTAAAGGGAAGCAAGCTATCTTAGATCTGGTCCTGTGTTGAGGCAGGAATAATAAACGATCTCCCAGTACAAGATCCTCTCGGAATGAGTGATCACAGTATGGTTGAATTTGTAATACAGTTTGAGGGTGAGGAAGTAGTGTCTCAAACGAGCGTACTATGCTTAACCAAAAGTGACTACAGTGGGATGAGGGCAGAGTTGGCTGAAGTAGACTGGAACACAGACTAAACGGTGGCACAATTGAGGAACAGTGGAGGAATTTTATGGAGCTCTTTCATAGTGCTCAACAAAAATATATTCCAGTGAAAAAGAAGGGCGGTAAGAGAAGGGATAACCAGCCGTGGATAACCAAGGAAATAAAGGAGAGTGTCAAAATAAAAACCAATGCGTAAAAGGTGGCTAAGGTTAGATGGAAATTAGCAGGTTGGGAAAATTTTAAACGACAGCAAAGAATGACGAAGAAAGCAATAAAGAAAGGAAAGCTAGATTACGAAGGTAAACTTGCACAAAACATAAAAATAGTTAGTAAAAGCTTTTACCGATATATAAAACGGAAAAGAGTGACTACAGTAAATGCTGGTGCCTGAGAAGTTGCGAAGGGGGATTTAATAATGGGAAATGTGGAAATGGCTGAGACCTCAAACAATTATTTTGCTTCGGTCTTCACAGTGGAACACACAAAAACCATGCCAAAAAATTGCTGGTCACGGGAATGTGGGAAGGAAGGACCTTGAGATAATCACTATCACTAGGGGGCTAGTGCTGGACAGGTTAATAGGACTCAAGGTAGACAAGTCCCCTGATTCTGATGAAATTCAACCCAGGGTATCAAAAGAGATGGCGGACGTTCTAGCTGATGCATTCGTTATAATCTACCAAAATTCTCTGGACTCTAGGGAGGTACCAGTGAATTAAAAAGCAGCAAATGTAACGCCTCTGTTTAAAAAAGGGGGCAGACAAAAGGCAGGTAACAATAGGCCGGTTAGTTTACATCTGTAGTGGGTAAAATGCTTGAAGCTATCATGAAGGAAGAAATAGCGGGAACCGAGATAGGAACAGTGCAATCAAGCAGACACAACATGGATTCAGGAAGACAAAAGCATGTTTAAATAATTTACTGGAATTCTTTGAGGATATAACGGGCATGGTGGATAGAGGTGTACCGACGGATGTGGTGTATTTAGATTACCAAAAGGCTTTCGATAAGGTGCCACACAAAAGGTTACTGCAGAAGATAAAGATACCTGGAGTCATAGGAAATCTATTAGCATGGATAGAGAATTGGCTAACGAACAGAAAGCAGAAAGTCTGGATAAATGGGTCCTTTTCGGGTTGGAAATCGGTGGTTAGTGGTGTGCCACAAGGATCGGAGCTGGGACCACAACTGTTTACAATATACATAGATGACCTGGAAGAGGGGACAGAGTGTCGTGCAACAAAATTTGCAGATGACACAAAGATTACTGGGAAAGAGGATTGTGTAGAGGACACAGAGAGGCTGCAAAGAGATTTAGATCGGTTAAGCGAATGGGCTAAGTTTTGGCAGATGGAATACAATGTCAAAAAATGTGAGGTCATCCACCTTGGGGAAAAACAACAGTAAAAAGGAATATTATTTGAATGGGGAGAAATTACAACATGCTGAGGTGCAGAGGGACCTGGGGGTCCTTGTGCATGAATCCCAAAATGTTAGTTTGCAGGTGCAGCAATAATCAGGAAGGCGAATGGAATGTTGGCCTTCATTGTGAGAGGGATGGAATAGAAAAGCAGGGAGGTCCTGCTGTAACTGTATAGGGCATTGTTGAGGACGCACCTGGAGTACTCAGTGCAATTTTGATCACCTTTCCTTAGGAAGGATATACTTGCTTTGAAGGGTGTACAGAGACGATTTAATAGGCTGATTCCGGAGATGAGGGGGTTACCTTATTAAGATAGATTGCGTCGACTGGGTCTTTACTCGTTGGAGTTCAGAAGGATGAGGGGTGATCTGAAAGAAACATTTAAACGAATGAAAGGGAGAGACAAGATAGAGGCAGAAAGGTTGTTTCCACTGGTCGGGGAGACTAGAACTAGGGGCACAGCCTCAAAATAAGGGGGAGCCAATTTAAAACCGAGTTGAGAAGGAATTTCCTCTCCCAGAGGGTTGTGAATCTGTGCACTTCTCTGCCCAAGGAAGCTGTTGAGGTTAGCTAATTGAATGTATTCAAATCACAGATAGATACATTTTTAACGAATAAGGGAATTAGCGGTTACGGGGAGCGGGCGAGTCCGTGGTGCTGAGTCCTCGGCCAGATCAGCCATGATCTTGTTGAATGGTGGATCAGGCTCAAGGGGCTAGATGGCCTACTCCTGTTCCTAATTCTTATGTTCTTATAATGAGGGATTATGCAGTAGAATTGTATTTAGATCAGTTCCATACTTTGCACTACAAACCAATCAGCGGCAGTGAGCCTTTCACTGATTGAAATACGAGAAGTCACAAATCCCCGGAGGATATGGAATTATTCATTTAATGCTGGAAACACTCCTCAGGGCCACCAGCTCTCGGCAGAACTAATGTTTTGCAGCATTGCTTCAATGTTTTACAGGTTTGGTGTGAGTTTCGTCCCTGAATGTTTAAGCTGCTCTAAAATACTTGCAGGCCAACCGCACCACCAAAAATAAAATAAATGGCCCGTAATGGGTTCGAACTCGCCAATTTGGCGTTAGTAAGACCAAGCGCTAACCAAGTGAGGCAATCGGCCTTAATGCCATGTACTTTCTTATGGCACTTTTACATTAAAATGATAGCATTCCTATAGCGACTTTTACCTCAGCACTTCCCAAAGCAGTTCAGATCAAATTAATTACTTTTAAGATGTGATCACTTTGTAGTGTAGGAAATGCAAAAATGTACAGCATGGAAGGAGGCCATTTCAGCCAATAGTGCCCGAGGAGGCCGATCAAGAGCTTTCCAGCCTAATTCCCACTTCCCAGCTCTAAGTCCGTCCTACGGGTTACAGCAATTTAAGTGGAATTCAAGTATTTTTAAAATGTGTGAGGGTTTCTGCCGCATTGAGACATTGAGTTTCCGACTACCATGACGCCTTGGGTAAAGACATTTATCCTCACAGCTCGTCTAACCCTCCCCCTAATTCATCATCATAGACAGTCCCTCGGAATCGAGGAAGACTTGCTTCCACTCTTAGCATGTGTTCTTCGATGGCTGTACAGTTCAATACGGGAACCACACTCTCTGACACAGGTCAGACAGACCGTCGTTGAGGCAAAGGATGGGCAGGGAGCCTGGTTTGCCGCAGCTCCTTCCGCTGCCTGCACCTGATTTCTCCATGCTCTCGGCGACGATACTCGATGAGTTCAGCACGCACCCCCATGCACTTCCTCCACTTAGGGCGATCTATGGCCAAGGACTCCCAGGTCACAGTGGGGATGTCACACTTTATCAGGGAGGCTTTAAGGGTGTCTTTTTAACGTTTCCTCTGTCTGCCTTTGGCTCATTTGCCGTGGACGAGTTCCAAGAAGAGCGCTTGCTCTGGCAGTCTCGTGTGTGGCATATGGCCTGCCCAGCGGAGCTGATCAAGTGTGGTAAGTGGTGCAATGCTGGGGATGATGTCTTGGACGAGGACGCGAATGTTTGCGCGTCTGTCCTGCCAGGGGATTTGCAGGATCTTGAGGAGACATCGCTGGTGGCATTTTTCCAGAGACTTGAGGTGTTTACTGTACATAGTCCACGTCCCTGAGCCACACAGGAGGGCCGGTATTACTACAGCCTTGGAGACCATGAGCTTGGTTACAGTTTTGAGGGAATCATCTTCAAACACTCTTTTCCTCAGGCGGCCGAAGGCTGCACTGGCACACTGCAGGCGGTGTTGGATCTCGTCATCAATGCCTGCTCTTGTTGATAGGAGGCGCCCGAGATAGGGAAATTGGTCCATCCCGAAATTAGTTTAAATCTATTCCCCCTGGTTGTTGACCACTCTGCAAACGGAAACAGGACCTTCCTTCCAAATCTATCTAGGGCCGTCATAAAGTTATGCACCTCAATATAGTCTCCCCTCAGCCTCCTCTGGTCCAAAGAAAACAGACTCAGCATTTCCAATCTTTCCTCGTCACCAAAATTCTCAATTCCAGGCAACTTTTTTTGTAAATCTCCTCAGTACCCTTTCCAGCGTAATCACATCTTTTTTTTGAAATGTGGTGACCAGAACTGCACACAGTACTCCAACAGCGGCCTAACCAATGTTTTATACAGTCAAGTGCAATGTCTTTGCTGTAACTAGCAGAGTTACGGACCGAGAGCTGGTAAGTGGGATTAGGCTGGATTACCTTTTGTTGGCTGGCGCAGATACGATGGTAAGTACTGCAGGGATTCCAATACGGCCAAGTTGATCTCGTGGACTAATTTGATCGCGTCGATGGAGAGGAATTTTAACAGATTTTTTTCCCATAATTAGCCTGGGGGATTTTTTTGCTTTTTTGCTTCTCCCATGCGTTCGCATGGCTCGGGTTGGGGTGGTGTGTATAATTTTTCGGTGCAAGGGTTGTAGAAGTTGTGTGGGGCGGACTTATTGGGCTGGGCGTTCTTTATCTTTCCGCCATTGTCATACTTCACAGGTTCATATATAGCCTTCAGGGTTGTTGATCAAAGGGCCCTGTGGCTTTTTGTCGGCTGGCATGTATACTATGGGCCGAATTGGCCTCCTTCAGCGCTGTGGATTTCTAGATTTCAATGTACTTTCACAGCCCCAGACTATTCCTTCACAGAGCCAGACAGCTGCAACACATATTCAGACGGCTCTTTCACAGTCCCAGACTCGACCTTCACAGATTCACAATCTTCCGACACAGTACCACAATCTACCTTCACAGATCCAAACTTTTCCTGCACCAACCCAGACAGCGGCTAAACAGACCCAGGCAGCTCCCGTACAGAGGGGTAGTGATCCTACACTGAGTCAGACATTACGGCACAGATCCATACACACTTGTGCAGATAGGCAAAGCGCATACACAGCATCAAAATGCTTGTGTACAGACTGAGACAGTTATTTTCAGAGACCCAGCATCACCTACACAGGAGCAAACATGTCCTCATCAGCTGCAGACTATACCAACACATTTCCAGAGAGCTTCGACAGAGACGCTGACATTTCCTTCGTGAAAGTAGGCAGCTCCTGTACAGAACCAGGCAGGTGCTACACTGAAGCAGGGATTAACAGCACAGGGATAAACCTTCATACACAAACCCATACAGCTCCGTTCCAAGACATTTGGACCTCCGAGACAGATTAAGTCCCTCCTATATAGACATAGACAGCTCTACCCTGGCCAAGGCATCACCAACACAGATCCAAGAACTCCTACACAGATATAAGCAGTTCTTGCACGGGCGCAGACTGTTCCGACAAAGGACCAGACTGCTCGTTCACCGAGCCAGACACCTCGCTTCGGAGATGCAGACATTTCATTTAAAGATAAAGACAGCACCGGTACTGAATCAAAAAGCTCAATGCAGAACCACACTGACCCAGGGAGATCAACCAGAGACAGACACACTCCATCACAGATGCAGGCTCTCCGGCACAAAAAGAGACAACTCTTGCAGAGACCCAGTCAGCTCCAAACCTGACACATGGAGCTGCAACACAAAGCCCAACGCTCCTACACAAACCCGGACAACACTTAAACAGACACAGTCAGCTCAAATTCTGACACAGGCAGCTGCAACACAGACCCAGACAGCACCTAAAGAGACTCAGAAACTATTACACAGAAACAGAAGGCTCTGACAGTGACACAGACAGTCCTACCTATACTCAGAGAGCTTGTCATTGAATCCAATGCATAACGCTGCAGATAACTGAATTAAATAGGCTTACAAAGGACAGCATAGCGTATACAGCCTTTCTCGAATATTCTGGAGTCTTTTTTCATTTAAATCTATCAGCATAGCCATCTATTCCTTTCTACCTCATATGCTTGTATAGCCTCTCCGTAAATGTATCTATAATATTCGCTGGAACCATTCCTACGCTTCTGAGTTCCACATTCTCATCACTCTTTCCAGAAAGAAGTTGCTTCTGAATTCTCGATTTGATTTCTGGATTTCTTGATGACTATCTTATATTGGTGGCCTCCAGTTATGCTCTTCCCCACATGTGAAAACATTCTCTCTGTAAACACTCCATCAAAATCTTTCATAATTTTAAATAAATCTATTAGGTCACCCCTATAGATCAATCTTCAAGAGAAAAGAGACCCAGCTTGTTCAGTATTTCCACTTATGAATAACCTCCCATTTCTGGTAGCATCCGTGTAAATCTTCTCTGCACCCTCCCAAATGCCTCTATATCATCTTTATAATAGGATGACCAGAACTGCATGCAGAACTCTAAGTGTGGTCTAACCGAGGTTCAATACAGGTTTAGCATAACCTTTCTATTTTGCAATTTTATACCACTAGAAATAACCTCCACTTCTTAGTTACCTTTATTTTGTCTTGCTAAACTCTGTGACAATTTTTGTGATTTGTGTAGTTGTACTCA
Source organism: Pristiophorus japonicus (assembly GCF_044704955.1). Lineage (NCBI taxonomy): Eukaryota > Metazoa > Chordata > Chondrichthyes > Pristiophoridae > Pristiophorus > Pristiophorus japonicus. Next base: position 71,931 of record NW_027252911.1, read on the forward strand.
GATATCCTATTGTTCCTCTACCCCACCGAGAGTCGTTTGTGCCAAGTAATTAGTGACCTCCATATTCTTCCTACCAAAATGTAATACCTCACATGTGTGTGTGTGGAACTTAATTGAAAATTATATGCCCATTCAGCGTGTTATTAATGTTGTCCTTAATTTGTTGCAGCCCTCCTCAGTTTCAATTTCCTCCAATTTGGTATCATTGGCAAATTTGGAAATTCTGTTTTTAGTTCCAAATTCTAAATCGTTAAAATAAATTGTGAACAATAGTGGTTCCGGCATTGATCCTTTTGGAACACCTCTACCCATCTTCTGCCAATGTGAATATCTGCCTTTTACCTCCAATCTCTGATTTCAGTCTTGAAGCTAGCTCGCTATGCATTCTGCTGCTTATACCCTGACGTTGCTCAGCAGGTTATTATTGGGTATCATAGCGAGGGTCTTTTGAAAATCTAGATACCTTATACTTATTGCATGATCAATGTCTACCCTCTCTATAACCTCTTCAAACATTATGAGTTTGGTCCAGCAGTACTTTCCCTATTGAAATCCATGCTGATTATTCATTTTTATACTTTTAGTTTCTAGATGTTCTTCTATTTTCTCCATTAGTAAGGGTTCCATTATTTTCCTATATAAGTAACAATCATACCCCTTGACCAACGAGCTGATTAGCTGAGACAAGCAGGGAGTACAGCATTTAATTCCCGCCGAAAGCAATTCAGCCATTCCCGCTTTCTATTGTGTAATACAGCGACATCAAGTTGTTGTACTGTCAGTCTCGGATCAGGCTTTATCTGTTTAAAAGGATTGCGCTCTCAGTGCTGCTTCATTCAGTGTGTGTTTAAAAAAATGCGACGTGCTAGCTGCCGTGGCTGGGTGGTTAAATTGTTGGATTAGGAATGTAATCCAATTGCTTCTGAGTAAGTTCGAGCCCTGTTCACAATGAATCAGTAGCTGTAGGCATTCGCACGTAATCCGCTCTGTTTGGAGGTCGTTTGAGGTGTAATTGTTTTGAATAATTTTGCAGCAACTTTTCGGCCACCTGTTCCGTCACGCTCACCCAATCATCCACTCGTGTGAGTCCAGAGGATTGGGACATTTCTATAATCCAGCAAAGAATTACTAAAAATATGGTTAAAAAGGGGTAGATTATGAATGTTAACTTGAACGAAATATAAAAACAGATAGTAAGAGTTTCTATCGATATGTAAAAAGGAAAAGAGTGGCTAAAGTAAATGTTAGTCTCGTGGAGGATGAGACTGGGGCATTAATAATCGAGAACAGGGAAATGGCAGAGACATTGAACAAATATTTTTTTTCAGTTCTCACGGTAGAAGTCAGTAAAAACATCCAAATAGTGGATAATCCAAGGGCTATATGGAGGGAGGAACTTAATACTATCATTATCACTAATGAAGCAGTATGAGGTAAAATAATGGGACTAAAGGCGGACAAGTCCCCTGGACCTGATGGCTTATATCCTATGGATGCATTGGTTGTATCCACAGGATATAAGCCATCAGGTCCAGGGGTCCTATGGAGGAGTTGCTTCCACTCCCAAAGTGAATTCTTTGATGGCTGAGCAGTCCGATACGAGAGCCACAGACCCTTTCACAGGTGGGACAGACATTCGTCAGGGGAAGGGGTCGGTAGGGCTGGTTTGCCGCACGCTCCTTCTGCTGCGTGCGCCTGGGCTCTTCATGCTCCTTGCATCGAGCCTCAAAGAACTCAACGCCCTCCCGGATGGATTTTCTCCACCTCGGGCTATCTGCGGCCAGGGTCTCACAGGTGTCAGTGGTGATGTCGCACTTTCCCAGCGAGGCTTTCAGGATGTCCTTATAACGTTTACGCTGTCCTCCTTTGGCTCGTTTACCATGAAGGAGTTCCGCATAAAGCATTGCTTATGGAGTCTCACATCTGGCATGCGTGCTATGTTGCCTGCCAAGCTAAGCTGATCGAGTGTGGTCAGTGCTTCAGTACTGGGGATGTTACCCTGGTCGAGGACACTGATGTTGATGCGTCTGTCCTGCCAGGAGATTTGCAGGATCTTGCGGAGACATCATTGGTGATATATCTCCAGCGACCTGAGGTGCCTTCTGCACATCGTCCATGCCTCAGACCCATACAGGAGGGCGGGTACTATTACAACCCTGTAGACCATGAGTTAGGTGGTAGATTTCAGGGCCTGGTCTTCAAACAGTCTTTTCCGCAGGCGGCCGAAGGCTGCACTGGAGCACTGGAGGAGATGCTGAATCTCCACATCAATGTCTGCCTTTTTTGATAAGAGGCACCCCCTCATTTCCAATGGAATTCTTCCAGTCACACAGCCTTCGTTCAATCAAAAAATATCTAGATTATGAATCAATTATTTATTTATTTAAAACAAATCAAATTCAATTTTCTTTAAATAAAAATTAAATGTATTTATTTTCTTAAGTTGTTTAATATATATATATTTGTAAATTGGCTTTCAGTGGGTTGGTTTTACGTACCTCCCTCTTTCCTGCCTGTCTATCACCTGTGGCTTCAATATCCGTCTCTGCCCCGCGTGGTCCTGAGCCCCACTGCACAATTGCCTTCAGTGATGATAGAAATCTCACTTTATTCATTTAAAAGGGAACTGCGGTCAGTCAAGGGTGATTCTGCATCTGGGTAAAAGGGATGTTATTGCAGTCCCCGATCATTCTGTATCTCTTTAAAAGGGCTGGTTGTCAGTTCCGGTTCATAATCTTTCCCTTCAAAACGGATTGTCTCATAAACCCGGGTCATCCTGTATAGTTTGAGAAGGAGTATGATTTCAGCTGCAATGACCGAATTGTTAAACTGTTGTGTTCCAATTTACATTGGGGTTTCCTCTGCCGGGTGCGCACCCAGATCGCAGTGCATCTGTTCATTTACTCGAAATATGCTCATCTTTTCCTCCATCCACTCCTTGATTTTGCTCGCAATATACACAACAACACATTGGGTGATGGGGGCAGCGGCCGCGTGGTCTAATGGATACAGCGTCTGACTTCGATTATAACCGCGAACTTATCAAAACATTGCAGAGTCGTATCTTGCCGCGGTCAATTAACCCGCTGCCTGAAATTTTATATTCGTTGTTGTGATTCTGCCGAGAAACCAACCATCACTTCCAGTCACTCAGCTGAAGGAAAGGAAGGATGTTTGCTTTTGGAATCGAATAGCACGTTTTCATCATTGTCGATCTGCATGCACGGGCGCAGCAAGCTGTGAAGTGGACTTTCTTGCACATTATTTCTGTTGGGTTACAAAAAGCAGGAGATTGAAAGGCTGACGCTTGGCTGAATAAAAGGCGAGGTGGCCGAGAAGTTAAGGCGATGAACTACTAATCAATTTTGTTCTGCACGCATGGGTTCGAATCCCATCCTCGTCGTATTTGTGTTCAGCTTTGACTCCCCTGGTCACTTTGTCAATCACATTAACCTCATCGCCGAGTTTCCCTTTCACTGACAAGGATGCTGCACTTTGCTCATGTTATGTCTCAAATTAATAATATATTCGTCAAAAGGATAACAGTTGCAGGACTGCGGAGAGGGGGACTAATTAGATAGCTCTCTGAGGGACAGCACAAGCACGATGGGCCTAATATCTTTTCTCACTACCGTCAGAATCTGAGAGCTGCGCTTTTCACTGTCGGCGGCTCTTGTTCTCGGGTTATGAATCTCGCTTAGGAATGATCACATTTGAAATGCGTGAGGTCTCGGGCCAAATCCTGAACGAGCCCCGTCATTTTTTATTCAAAGTTCCGCTTCTCACAGCCGCTTGACATGTGAGAAAACAGACATATTTCACATTAAAACGTGTAATTTTGCGCCGATTGTTCCCACAGCGTCCAAATCCCAGAGCAAAGTGAAACTCACACAACTGAGTAAAGTTAAAGTATCTCAGAGGTACTCGGCTCTGTGATTCGTTGGATAACCTAAACCCGTGTTTAGTTCCGGCCAATAATTGATCAGTATATCCTCCTGTCTGTCCGCATCAGCTCTGCTCAGTGGGGATACGCATACATTCAGCGTCAATCTCCACCTCTGCCCTGAATATGAAGGCGTCTTGTTTCTCTAGATGTGAGAAGCTAGCTTTTGAATTAGCCTCTTGGTTGACGGATTCAGAGCGGACAGGAAATCAATCCGGGGTGGCCAAGCTACCTGGTCTGATGAAAAGGCGTTGACACCTAATATTGCAGGCATGTTATAGTCTTCTGGCCTCAACATTAGGTTCAACGTATCGGGTGATAAGCACCACTCCCATTTTCTAGTAATGGTTCTGCTATTCCCACGAACACCTCCTTTGGACCATCCTTTGTAACCTTATTACCCGATTACCACCCACTTTGCATTCTCCATTGTGCCATTTATTATTAATCACTCCTGCGTTCCACTGTATCACAGACATTCCCATTTGACCTTTCTCGCTGCGTATTATTTCCAGGCGCTATTTTTGTTGAACAAAATCTGTAATCTTGAAATGTTTCCTAAAATATCGGAATGATTATCCGACAGAACGTGAAACCGGGTTCTTCATCCACAGAATCTGCACGACCTGCTGAGTTTTACATATTTATCTGTTTTTATTCATTCTATTTCCGTGTCCCTTTTAAGGGGATGTGCTGTCTGTCCGAGATCATTCTCTATCTGTTTAAAATGGTGTGCTATCAGACACGCATCATTCTGTGTCTGTGTAAAAGCGATGTGCTGTCTGTCCCGGAGTTCACATTTCAAATTTCAAAAACTGCCTTAGAGAGTGCAGGAATTTAGTTTGTTTGTGTGTTTGTGTAAGCAAGTGTGTGTGCAAACGTGCTGTGCGATCTTACTATCATGTGAGAAAAATGCATTACATGCAGCTTGAAACCGTACTGATTTTATTGAACACTCCTTCGTGGACTCTCTGACGGTAGAAGAATCTGCTGTGGGATTTTGCTATTCCACATCTAAAAGAAGGGAAAATACACAAGTTAGAAATATAGCGATTTTATCGAGGGCTTGCGTGTGGGCTGTGTGACATGATGACATCCTCCAACCTTATTTTCAAATTCAAATCAAATCAAATAAAATCAAGAAAAGACGAGACAAGACAAGCCAAGACATGACTGACTGACTGACTTTGTATATTTAAATATATGTATATTTATATCCAATCCCAACTTTTTAACTTCCAAAATAAATGTACTTTTTCTGTTCTGCCTGCACGGGGCTCGATTACATTTGACCTCTTTCACAGCACAAGCAGCTGCTGTCAGATCCAGCAGAAAGACACACGCGACACATACTGGATCAGTATTAAGAGCAATTGCAGTGGCTAAATTTTACTCATATTTAGCACAGTGGTACTGAGGACAACTATAACCCGTGAATTGCTGCCTTGGCTGAGATCAACTAACAGCCCAGATCAAGGACCGAACTTGGCACCTTCCCAGTCAGTATTGCCGAGTATTCTAAAATTTGGGAGCTGAGGGAGGGTTAGAAAGAATATTTTGAAACTAATTTTACTCTACCTTTAAACAAAACCTTTGTCAAACTGCACAATTCTGTAATTTTGACAAATAAGACAAGCAAGTCAAATGGATTATAAAAACAATGTGACATTTTAGAAAGGCTCAAGTCACTGAAATAGACAGCTTTACAATCACAGCACATTACAGAAGGGAGCGAATGGTAATGGTATCTCGGTTCGTGAAGTCCGCCAACACTCTGAGATGAACTGGACTGTTCCTTTAAGTTTAAATAGGCAGAGAAAAGAGAGTCCCTGTCCGTTTAAATAGCTACCCGATTCCCCCGGGCAGTGGGAGGAGCAACTGCGCGCTATCTCTTGAGATACTGAAACAGCAAACACCGCCTGATGGCTTCCCGCGGTTCCTAAACTCCGAAGAAATAAAATTGCATCAGGTTAAGTCGAACAACTGAAAAGAATGCACACAGAGTCAATGCTGTGTGTGTGTGTAAATAAAACACATCATTCTTAATGTTTGATAGAGATAAGCTATTATCTGCACCAGTTATTTTCCAGCATTTTATTTCCTATTATTTACAATGTAATTGAAGAGTGTTTAATTCATTTACCATTTATTGATGACGCATTGTCTTGTGTGCTATTAGATAGAAAGTGATGTCACAATGACCATTCCGTTACCAAGGTGACCGTCTGTCCAGAGTATTCAGTGGGATGGGGATTAACTATCACCGAGGGTAATGAGCAGCCATCCATCAGTCTCTGCACTTTATTGTCCAGTGATCACCTCACCATCACACAGAAGATCCTAGATTTACCTCCAGTGTAGATGACTTGTGTAAGTGATGTTGAAAATGAAACTGTAGGGTGAAAGAGGAGTTGGGGTGAAGGTTTGAAAGAAATGGGGTGATAGAGGAGTTGGGGTGAGGGGTTTGGTAAGTAGGGGTGAAAGAATAGTTGGCGAGGGGGAGTTGGAGAGTAGGGGTGAAGGAGGTGTATGAATCAGTGGGATTTACTGCCCATTAATTGCCTTTGTTGAACTATGATGGGTTTATTTTTCTTTTAAAATGTTTTGCACTGTGTTCCACTGAAGCGAAATGCGGGGCAGCAGTTCCTTGCAGGCACTGGGCTGTTACTGGTGAATTACTATGGGTTAGTGTTAATTGGGAATAGATTTTAATGATATTTTTCTGTGCTGAATGCGCTGCTGGGCTGCAGGTTTGTCATCAGTCCCAATGACGAGGTGCTGTTGACAACAAATCCAAGATTCCCTTACATTGTGACACCAAATCCAGGGACCACAGGAAATGAGGCATCAAATCCAGGGACCCCTTAAACTGAGGCACCAAATCCAGGGAGCCCTTACACTGAGGGATCAAATCCAGGGACCCCTTACACTGAGGCACCAAATCCAGGGACCGCTCACACTGAGACACCAAATCCAGGGACCCCTGACACTGAGGCATCAAATCCAGGGAACCTTGACACTGAGGCACCAAATCCAGGGACCCCTTACGCTGAGGCATCAAATCCAAGGAACCTTTACACTGAGGCATCAAATCCAGGGATCCCTTACACTGAGAGACCAAATCCAGGGTCCCCTTAATCTGAGGCACCAAATCCAGGGAACTTTTACACTGATGCACCAAATCCAGGGACCCCTTACAATGAGACACCAAATCCAGGGACCCCTTGCTCTGAGGCACCAAATCCATGAACCCCTGACACTGATGCACCAAATCTAGGGACCCCTTACACTGAGGCATCAAATCCAGGGACCCCTTACACTGAGGCAACAATACAGGAAACCCTGACACTGAGGCACCAAATCCAGGGACCCCTTACACTGAGGCATCAAATCCAGGGAGCCCTCACAATGAGACATCAAATCCACGGACCCCTTACACTGAGACATCAAATCCAGGGACCCCTTACAATGAGACATCAAATCCAGGGACACCTTACACAGAGACATCAAATCCAGGGACCCCTTACACTGAGACATCAAATCCAGGGACCCCTTACACAGAGACATCAAATCCAGGGACCACTTACACTGAGACATCAAATCCAGGGACCCCTTACACTGAGACATCAAATCCAGGGACCCCTTACACTGAGGCACCAAATACAGGAAACCCTTACACTGAGGCACCAAATCCAAACACTGAGGCATCAAATCCAGGGACCCCTTACACTGAGGCACCAAATACAGGAAACACTTACACTGAGGCACCAAATCCAGGGACCACTTACACTGAGGCACCAAATCCAGGGACCCCTTACACTGAGGCATCAAATCCAGGGACCCCTTACACTGAGGCATCAAATCCAGGGACCCCTTACACTGAGGCACCAAATACAGGAAACCCTTACACTGAGGCACCAAATCCAAACACTGAGGCATCAAATCCAGGGACCCCTTACACTGAGGCACCAAATACAGGAAACACTTACACTGAGGCACCAAATCCAGGGACCCCTTACACTGAGGCATCAAATGCAGGGAGCCCTTACACTGAGACATCAAAAACATCGGAAAACATGAGCATATTTTGAGTAATGAACAGATGCGCTGCGATATGGATGTACACGGACACAGGCAAAGTAAATGTAGCTTGAAACACAACAGTTTAATAATTCGGTTATCACAGCTGATAATCACACTCCTTTTTAAATGTACAGGATGATCCGGATAATGAGAAAATACGTTTTAAAGGGCAATTGATGAACCGGAACTGACAACCATCCCGTTGAAACAGACACCGAATGATCCTGGACAGGAAGCACATCTCTCTTACACAGCTGTAGAATTGCCCTTCACGGACAGCAGTTCCCTTTCAGAAGAATAAAGTGGAATTTCTATCATTCCTGAATGTAATTGTGTTGTGCGTGATTGAGCGCGGTTCTCATGAGCACGCGGGACTGCGACGGTTGTTGAAGCCACAGGTGATAGACAAGCAGGAAAGAGGGAGGGAAATAAAACCAACCCAGACAAAAAGACAATTTAAAACATATGTATATTTATCCTAATAAGAAAATAAATACATTTACAATTTTATTGCAAAAAATTGAATTTGATTTGATTGAAATAAATAAATAATTGTTTCTTAATCTATATATTTTTGATTGAACGAAGTCTGTGCGACTGCATGAAATCCACTGGAAATCAGGGTGTGCAGTCAGTAAATTCCCAAACACAGTAAGCCCATGGTGTAAGACAAGCCACGAGGGAAGATGTGGGCAACAAAGGCCATCTTTTAAAGTCGCGAGTGCTTTTCTGCAGGATCAGACAGAAGCTGCGTGTGCTGTGAAAGAGGTCAAATGTAATAGAGCCAATGCAGGCAGAACAGAAAAGCACATTTATTGTGAAAGTTAAAAAGTAGGGAATGTATGTAAATATATGCATATATAAATATTGATACAGAAATTTACATAAACAAAGTCAGTCAGTCAGTCATGTCTTGTCTTGTCTTGATTTGATTTGTATTTGAAAATAAGGGGGAAGGAGCTCATCATGTCACACAGCCCATCCGCAAGCTCTCGCTAAAATCGCTATGTTTCTAACTTATATAATTTGCCTTCTTTCACATGTGGAATAGCAAAATCCCACAGCAGACTCTTCTCCTGTCAGTCAGTCCCTGAATGCGTGTTGAATCAAATCAGTGTGGCTTCAAGTTGCATGTAATGCATTTTCCTCCCATGACATGAAATGCACAGTAAGATCGCACAGAACGTTTCCACGCACTCTCTCACTTACACAAACACACCAACAACCTAAAAATTCTGCACTCTCCAAAGGCAGTTTTTGAAATTTGAAATTTGAAATCCGAGACAGACAGCACATTCCTTTTAAACAGATTGATAATGATCCGATACTGATAGCACACCATTTTGGAGAGACAGAGAATGACCCCGGGCAGACCAGCACATCACCTTAAAAGGGATACAGAAACACAATGAACAAAAACAAAGCATTCTGTAAAACTCAGCAGGCCGTGAACATTCTGTGGATGAATTTCCCGGCTCACGTTCAGTCAGATGATCATTCCGATATTTTAAGAAAAATGTAAAGTTTACAGATTTTTCCTGGAAAATAGCGCCTGGAAAAATAGGCAGCGAGGAAGGACAAAAGGGAATGCCTGTGATACAGTGGAGCGTAGGAGTGATTGAATAATAAATGGCACAATGCAAAAAGGCAACGTGAGTGGTAAGCGGGCAATAAAGTAACAAAGGATGGACCAGAGGAGGTGTTAGTGTGAACAGCAGAACCATTAGCAGACAATAGGAGCGGTGCTTATGATCCGATACGTTGAACCGAATGTTGAGGCCAGAACACTATAACCTGCCTGGAATGTAGGGTTTGAAGGCCTTTTAATTAGACCAGGCAGCTTGGCCACCCCGGATCGATTTCCTGCACGGTTTAAATTCGGCAGCCAAGGGACTAAATCCAAAGCCAGCTTCTCACATCTTTTCAGCGCGAGAGAAACAGGACGCACTCATATTCAGGGCAGAGTCTGTTTCACTTTGAATTTGAGATTGACGTTGAATGTATGCTTATCCCTATGGAGGTGAGCTCATGCGTGCAGAAAGGAAGATACACTGATCAAGTATTTGCCGGAATCAAAACGGGGTTTATGTTGTCCAATGAGACGCAGAGCCGAGCACATCTGAGAAACATGAACTTTACTCAGTTCGGTGAGTTTCACTTTGCTCCTGGGAATCTCCAGGATTTTTGGACGCTGTGTGAACAACGGAGTGCAATCACACGTTTTAATTTGAAACAAGTCAGTTTTCTCACATGTCGACCGGCTGAGAAGTCGTTTTTTGACAAAAGGTTGGCAGGGCTCGCCCGGGATTTGAACCCGTGACCTCTCGCATTTCAATTATTATAATCCCAAAGCGAGAATCATACCCCTAGACCAACGAGCCGCCGACAGTGAGGAATGTAGCTCTCAGTTTCTGACGTTAGTTTGCTATTCGGTCCATCGTGCCTGTGATGACTCTCAGAGACCGATTTCATGAGTCCCCCTCTCCATCGTCCTGCTAATGTTTTCCCTTTGATGAAGTGATTATTTTTTGTGACATTACTTCACCAACGAGCTGCATCCTTTTCAGTAAAAGGTGAATTTGGCAATGAGGATAAATGTGATTGAATAAAAAAACTAGGGGAAAATGTTTAACACAATAACGACGAAGCTGGGGGCATACTGGATCAGCAGTCCATTGCTTCAACCTGTCAGTCACCTTGTCTCCTATTGACTGCAAAGTCAGACATCCATCCCCTACTTTTTGCATTCAAACAGAAATAATATGCACGAAAATCTACTTCACCACTTGTTTTGCCCGTGCAACCAGATCGACAGTGATGAAAATGTGCCATTAGCTTCTTAAAGCACACAGCCTTCCTTTACTTCAGGTGAGTGACTGTCCGAGATGGTGGGTTTTGAGGCAGAATCAAAACAAAGAATATAAAATTTCACAAAGCGCGATAGCTGACCAGTGCCGGACTCGAACCTGCAATCATCTGATAAGATCACAGTTACAATCGAAATCAGACACCTTATCCTTTAGGCCACGCGGCCGCTACCGTCGGTGCATAATTTGTTGTTTTTTATATTGAGAGCAAATTTGGGACAAGGGTTACATCAAGGAGTGGATATCGGAAAACATGAGCATATTTTGAGTAATGAACAGATGCGCTGCGATATGGATGTACACGGACACAGGCAAAGTCAATGTATCTTGAAACACAACAGTTTAACAATTCGGTTATCACAGCTGATAATCACACTCCTTTTTAAATGTACAGGATGATCCGGATAATGAGAAAATACGTTTTAAAGGGGCAATTGATGAACCGGAACTGACAACCATCTCGTAGAAACAGACACCGAATGATCCTGGACAGGAAGCACATCCCTCTTACACAGCTGTAGAATTGCCCTTCACGGACAGCAGTTCCCTTTCAGAAGAATAATTTGGAATTTCTATCATTCCTGAATGCAATTGTGTTGTGCGTGAATGAGCGCGGTTCTCATGAGCACGCGGGACTGGGACGGTTGTTGAAGCCACAGGTGATAGACAAGCAGGAAAGAGGGAGGGAAATAAAACCAACCCAGACAAAAAGACAATTTAAAACATATATATATTTATTATAATAAGAAAATAAATAAATTTACAATTTTATTGCAAAAAATTGAATTTGATTTGATTGAAATAAATAAATAATTGTTTCTTAATCTATATATTCTTGATTGAACGAAGTCTGTGCGACTGCATGAAATGCACTGGAAATCAGGGTGTGCAGTCAGTAAATTCCCAAACACAGTAAGCCCATGGTGTAAGACAAGCCACGAGGGAAGATGTGGGCAACAAAGGCCATCTTTTAAAGTCGCGAGTGCTTTTCTGCAGGATCAGACAGAAGCTGCGTGTGCTGTGAAAGAGGTCAAATGTAATAGAGCCAATGCAGGCAGAACAGAAAAGCACATTTATTGTGAAAGTTAAAAAGTAGGGAATGTATGTAAATATATGCATATATAAATATTGATACAGAAATTTACATAAACAAAGTCAGTCAGTCAGTCATGTCTTGTCTTGTCTTGATTTGATTTGTATTTGAAAATAAGGGGGAAGGAGCTCATCATGTCACACAGCCCATCCGCAAGCTCTCGCTAAAATCGCTATGTTTCTAACTTATATAATTTGCCTTCTTTCACATGTGGAATAGCAAAATCCCACAGCAGACTCTTCTCCTGTCAGTCAGTCCCTGAATGCGTGTTGAATCAAATCAGTGTGGCTAAAAGTTGCATGTAATGCATTTTTCCTCCCATGACATGAAATGCACAGTAAGATCGCACAGAACGTTTCCACGCACTCTCTCACTTACACAAACACACCAACAACCTAAAAATTCTGCACTCTCCAAAGGCAGTTTTTGAAATTTGAAATTTGAAATCCGAGACAGACAGCACATTCCTTTTAAACAGATTGATAATGATCCGATACTGATAGCACACCATTTTGGAGAGACAGAGAATGACCCCGGGCAGACCAGCACATCACCTTAAAAGGGATACAGAAACACAATGAACAAAAACAAAGCATTCTGTAAAACTCAGCAGGCCGTGAACATTCTGTGGATGAATTTCCCGGGCTCACGTTCAGTCAGATGATCATTCCGATATTTTAAGAAAAATGTAAAGTTTACAGATTTTTCCTGGAAAATAGCGCCTGGAAAAATAGGCAGCGAGGAAGGACAAAAGGGAATGCCTGTGATACAGTGGAGCGTAGGAGTGATTGAATAATAAATGGCACAATGCAAAAAGGCAACGTGAGTGGTAAGCGGGCAATAAAGTAACAAAGGATGGACCAGAGGAGGTGTTAGTGTGAACAGCAGAACCATTAGCAGACAATAGGAGCGGTGCTTATGATCCGATACGTTGAACCGAATGTTGAGGCCAGAACACTATAACCTGCATGGAATGTAGGGTTTGAAGGCCTTTTAATTAGACCAGGCAGCTTGGCCACCCCGGATCGATTTCCTGCACGGTTTAAATTCGGCAGCCAAGGGACTAAATCCAAAGCCAGCTTCTCACATCTTTTCAGCGCGAGAGAAACAGGACGCACTCATATTCAGGGCAGAGTCTGTTTCACTTTGAATTTGAGATTGACGTTGAATGTATGCTTATCCCTATGGAGGTGAGCTCATGCGTGCAGAAAGGAAGATACACTGATCAAGTATTTGCCGGAATCAAAACGGGGTTTATGTTGTCCAATGAGACGCAGAGCCGAGCACATCTGAGAAACATGAACTTTACTCAGTTCGGTGAGTTTCACTTTGCTCCTGGGAATCTCCAGGATTTTTGGACGCTGTGTGAACAACGGAGTGCAATCACACGTTTTAATTTGAAACAAGTCAGTTTTCTCACATGTCGACCGGCTGAGAAGTCGTTTTTTGACAAAAGGTTGGCAGGGCTCGCCCGGGATTTGAACCCGTGACCTCTCGCATTTCAATTATTATAATCCCAAAGCGAGAATCATACCCCTAGACCAACGAGCCGCCGACAGTGAGGAATGTAGCTCTCAGTTTCTGACGTTAGTTTGCTATTCGGCCCATCGTGCCTGTGATGACTCTCAGAGACCGATTTCATGAGTCCCCCTCTCCATCGTCCTGCTAATGTTTTCCCTTTGATGAAGTGATTATTTTTTGTGACATTACTTCACCAACGAGCTGCATCCTTTTCAGTAAAAGGTGAATTTGGCAATGAGGATAAATGTGATTGAATAAAAAAACTAGGGGAAAATGTTTAACACAATAACGACGAAGCTGGGGGCATACTGGATCAGCAGTCCATTGCTTCAACCTGTCAGTCACCTTGTCTCCTATTGACTGCAAAGTCAGACATCCATCCCCTACTTTTTGCATTCAAACAGAAATAATATGCACGAAAATCTACTTCACCACTTGTTTTGCCCGTGCAACCAGATCGACAGTGATGAAAATGTGCCATTAGCTTCTTAAAGCACACAGCCTTCCTTTACTTCAGGTGAGTGACTGTCCGAGATGGTGGGTTTTGAGGCAGAATCAAAACAAAGAATATAAAATTTCACAAAGCGCGATAGCTGACCAGTGCTGGACTCGAACCTGCAATCATCTGATAAGATCACAGTTACAATCGAAATCAGACACCTTATCCTTTAGGCCACGCGGCCGCTACCGTCGGTGCATAATTTGTTGTTTTTTATATTGAGAGCAAATTTGGGACAAGGGTTACATCAAGGAGTGGATATCGGAAAACATGAGCATATTTTGAGTAATGAACAGATGCGCTGCGATATGGATGTACACGGACACAGGCAAAGTCAATGTATCTTGAAACACAACAGTTTAACAATTCGGTTATCACAGCTGATAATCACACTCCTTTTTAAATGTACAGGATGATCCGGATAATGAGAAAATACGTTTTAAAGGGGCAATTGATGAACCGGAACTGACAACCATCTCGTAGAAACAGACACCGAATGATCCTGGACAGGAAGCACATCCCTCTTACACAGCTGTAGAATTGCCCTTCACGGACAGCAGTTCCCTTTCAGAAGAATAAATTGGAATTTCTATCATTCCTGAATGCAATTGTGTTGTGCGTGAATGAGCGCGGTTCTCATGAGCACGCGGGACTGGGACGGTTGATGAAGCCACAGGTGATAGACAAGCAGGAAAGAGGGAGGGAAATAAAACCAACCCAGACAAACAGACAATTTAAAACATATATATATTTATTATAATAAGAAAATAAATAAATTTACAATTTTATTGCAAAAAATTGAATTTGATTTGATTGAAATAAATAAATAATTGTTTCTTAATCTATATATTCTTGATTGAACGAAGTCTGTGCGACTGCATGAAATGCACTGGAAATCAGGGTGTGCAGTCAGTAAATTCCCAAACACAGTAAGCCCATGGTGTAAGACAAGCCACGAGGGAAGATGTGGGCAACAAAGGCCATCTTTTAAAGTCGCGAGTGCTTTTCTGCAGGATCAGACAGAAGCTGCGTGTGCTGTGAAAGAGGTCAAATGTAATAGAGCCAATGCAGGCAGAACAGAAAAGCACATTTATTGTGAAAGTTAAAAAGTAGGGAATGTATGTAAATATATGCATATATAAATATTGATACAGAAATTTACATAAACAAAGTCAGTCAGTCAGTCATGTCTTGTCTTGTCTTGATTTGATTTGTATTTGAAAATAAGGGGGAAGGAGCTCATCATGTCACACAGCCCATCCGCAAGCTCTCGCTAAAATCGCTATGTTTCTAACTTATTTAATTTGCCTTCTTTCACATGTGGAATAGCAAAATCCCACAGCAGACTCTTCTCCTGTCAGTCAGTCCCTGAATGCGTGTTGAATCAAATCAGTGTGGCTTCAAGTTGCATGTAATGCATTTTTCCTCCCATGACATGAAATGCACAGTAAGATCGCACAGAACGTTTCCACGCACTCTCTCACTTACACAAACACACCAACAACCTAAAAATTCTGCACTCTCCAAAGGCAGTTTTTGAAATTTGAAATTTGAAATCCGAGACAGACAGCACATTCCTTTTAAACAGATTGATAATGATCCGATACTGATAGCACACCATTTTGGAGAGACAGAGAATGACCCCGGGCAGACCAGCACATCACCTTAAAAGGGATACAGAAACACAATGAACAAAAACAAAGCATTCTGTAAAACTCAGCAGGCCGTGAACATTCTGTGGATGAATTTCCCGGGCTCACGTTCAGTCAGATGATCATTCCGATATTTTAAGAAAAATGTAAAGTTTACAGATTTTTCCTGGAAAATAGCGCCTGGAAAAATAGGCAGCGAGGAAGGACAAAAGGGAATGCCTGTGATACAGTGGAGCGTAGGAGTGATTGAATAATAAATGGCACAATGCAAAAAGGCAACGTGAGTGGTAAGCGGGCAATAAAGTAACAAAGGATGGACCAGAGGAGGTGTTAGTGTGAACAGCAGAACCATTAGCAGACAATAGGAGCGGTGCTTATGATCCGATACGTTGAACCGAATGTTGAGGCCAGAACACTATAACCTGCCTGGAATGTAGGGTTTGAAGGCCTTTTAATTAGACCAGGCAGCTTGGCCACCCCGGATCGATTTCCTGCACGGTTTAAATTCGGCAGCCAAGGGACTAAATCCAAAGCCAGCTTCTCACATCTTTTCAGCGCGAGAGAAACAGGACGCACTCATATTCAGGGCAGAGTCTGTTTCACTTTGAATTTGAGATTGACGTTGAATGTATGCTTATCCCTATGGAGGTGAGCTCATGCGTGCAGAAAGGAAGATACACTGATCAAGTATTTGCCGGAATCAAAACGGGGTTTATGTTGTCCAATGAGACGCAGAGCCGAGCACATCTGAGAAACATGAACTTTACTCAGTTCGGTGAGTTTCACTTTGCTCCTGGGAATCTCCAGGATTTTTGGACGCTGTGTGAACAACGGAGTGCAATCACACGTTTTAATTTGAAACAAGTCAGTTTTCTCACATGTCGACCGGCTGAGAAGTCGTTTTTTGACAAAAGGTTGGCAGGGCTCGCCCGGGATTTGAACCCGTGACCTCTCGCATTTCAATTATTATAATCCCAAAGCGAGAATCATACCCCTAGACCAACGAGCCGCCGACAGTGAGGAATGTAGCTCTCAGTTTCTGACGTTAGTTTGCTATTCGGCCCATCGTGCCTGTGATGACTCTCAGAGACCGATTTCATGAGTCCCCCTCTCCATCGTCCTGCTAATGTTTTCCCTTTGATGAAGTGATTATTTTTTGTGACATTACTTCACCAACGAGCTGCATCCTTTTCAGTAAAAGGTGAATTTGGCAATGAGGATAAATGTGATTGAATAAAAAAACTAGGGGAAAATGTTTAACAAAATAACGACGAAGCTGGGGGCATACTGGATCAGCAGTCCATTGCTTCAACCTGTAAGTCACCTTGTCTCCTATTGACTGCAAAGTCAGACATCCATCCCCTACTTTTTGCATTCAAACAGAAATAATATGCACGAAAATCTACTTCACCACTTGTTTTGCCCGTGCAACCAGATCGACAGTGATGAAAATGTGCCATTAGCTTCTTAAAGCACACAGCCTTCCTTTACTTCAGGTGAGTGACTGTCCGAGATGGTGGGTTTTGAGGCAGAATCAAAACAAAGAATATAAAATTTCACAAAGCGCGATAGCTGACCAGTGCCGGACTCGAACCTGCAATCATCTGATAAGATCACAGTTACAATCGAAATCAGACACCTTATCCTTTAGGCCACGCGGCCGCTACCGTCGGTGCATAATTTGTTGTTTTTTATATTGAGAGCAAATTTGGGACAAGGGTTACATCAAGGAGTGGATATCGGAAAACATGAGCATATTTTGAGTAATGAACAGATGCGCTGCGATATGGATGTACACGGACACAGGCAAAGTCAATGTATCTTGAAACACAACAGTTTAACAATTCGGTTATCACAGCTGATAATCACACTCCTTTTTAAATGTACAGGATGATCCGGATAATGAGAAAATACGTTTTAAAGGGGCAATTGATGAACCGGAACTGACAACCATCTCGTAGAAACAGACACCGAATGATCCTGGACAGGAAGCACATCCCTCTTACACAGCTGTAGAATTGCCCTTCACGGACAGCAGTTCCCTTTCAGAAGAATAATTTGGAATTTCTATCATTCCTGAATGCAATTGTGTTGTGCGTGAATGAGCGCGGTTCTCATGAGCACGCGGGACTGGGACGGTTGTTGAAGCCACAGGTGATAGACAAGCAGGAAAGAGGGAGGGAAATAAAACCAACCCAGACAAAAAGACAATTTAAAACATATATATATTTATTATAATAAGAAAATAAATAAATTTACAATTTTATTGCAAAAAATTGAATTTGAGTTGATTGAAATAAATAAATAATTGTTTCTTAATCTATATATTCTTGATTGAACGAAGTCTGTGCGACTGCATGAAATGCACTGGAAATCAGGGTGTGCAGTCAGTAAATTCCCAAACACAGTAAGACCATGGTGTAAGACAAGCCACGAGGGAAGATGTGGGCAACAAAGGCCATCTTTTAAAGTCGCGAGTGCTTTTCTGCAGGATCAGACAGAAGCTGCGTGTGCTGTGAAAGAGGTCAAATGTAATAGAGCCAATGCAGGCAGAACAGAAAAGCACATTTATTGTGAAAGTTAAAAAGTAGGGAATGTATGTAAATATATGCATATATAAATATTGATACAGAAATTTACATAAACAAAGTCAGTCAGTCAGTCATGTCTTGTCTTGTCTTGATTTGATTTGTATTTGAAAATAAGGGGGAAGGAGCTCATCATGTCACACAGCCCATCCGCAAGCTCTCGCTAAAATCGCTATGTTTCTAACTTATATAATTTGCCTTCTTTCACAGGTGGAATAGCAAAATCCCACAGCAGACTCTTCTCCTGTCAGTCAGTCCCTGAATGCGTGTTGAATCAAATCAGTGTGGCTTCAAGTTGCATGTAATGCATTTTTCCTCCCATGACATGAAATGCACAGTAAGATCGCGCAGAACGTTTCCACGCACTCTCTCACTTACACAAACACACCAACAAACTAAAAATTCTGCACTCTCCAAAGGCAGTTTTTGAAATTTGAAATTTGAAATCCGAGACAGACAGCACATTCCTTTTAAACAGATAGATAATGATCCGATACTGATAGCACACCATTTTGGAGAGACAGAGAATGACCCCGGGCAGACCAGCACATCACCTTAAAAGGGATACAGAAACACAATGAACAAAAACAAAGCATTCTGTAAAACTCAGCAGGCCGTGAACATTCTGTGGATGAATTTCCCGGGCTCACGTTCAGTCAGATGATCATTCCGATATTTTAAGAAAAATGTAAAGTTTACAGATTTTTCCTGGAAAATAGCGCCTGGAAAAATAGGCAGCGAGGAAGGACAAAAGGGAATGCCTGTGATACAGTGGAGCGTGGGAGTGATTGAATAATAAATGGCACAATGCAAAAAGGCAAAGTGAGTGGTAAGCGGGCAATAAAGTAACAAAGGATGGACCAGAGGAGGTGTTCGTGTGAACAGCAGAACCATTAGCAGACAATAGAAGCGGTGCTTATGATCCGATACGTTGAACCGAATGATGAGGCCAGAACACTATAACCTGCCTGGAAAGTAGGGTTTGAACGCCTTTTAATTAGACCAGGCAGCTTGGCCACTCCGGATCGATTTCCTGCACGGTTTAAATTCGGCAGCCAAGGGACTAAATCCAAAGCCAGCTTCTCACATCTTTTCAGCGCGAGAGAAACAGGACGCACTCATATTCAGGGCAGAGTCTGTTTCACGTTGAATTTGAGATTGACGTTGAATGTATGCTTATCCCTATGGAGGTGAGCTCATGCGTGCAGAAAGGAAGATACACTGATCAAGTATTTGCCGGAATCAAAACGGGGTTTATGTTGTCCAATGAGACGCAGAGCCGAGCACATCTGAGAAACATGAACTTTACTCAGTTCGGTGAGTTTCACTTTGCTCCTGGGAATCTCCAGGATTTTTGTACGCTGTGTGAACAACGGAGTGCAATCACACGTTTTAATTTGAAACATGTCAGTTTTCTCACATGTCGACCGGCTGAGAAGTCGTTTTTTGACAAAAGGTTGGCAGGGCTCGTCCGGGATTTGAACCCGGGAGCTCTCGCATTTCAATTATTATAATCCCAAAGCGAGAATCATACCCCTAGACCAACGAGCCGCCGACAGTGAGGAGCGTAGCTCTCACTTTCTGACGTTAGTTTGCTATTCGGCCCATCGTGCCTGTGCTGACTCTCAGAGACCGATTTCATGAGTCCCCCTCTCCATCGTTCTGCTAATGTTTTCCCTTCGATGAAGTGATTATTTTTTGTGACATTACTTCATCAACGAGCTGCATCCTTTTCAGTAAAAGGTGAATTTGGCAATGAGGATAAATGTGATTGAATAAAAAAACTAGGGGAAAATGTTTAACACAATAACGACGAAGCTGGGGGCATACTGGATCAGCAGTCCATTGCTTCAACCTGTCAGTCACCTTGTCTCCTATTGACTGCAAAGTCAGACATCCATCCCCTACTTTTTGCATTCAAACAGAAATAATATGCACGAAAATCTACTTCACCACTTGTTTTGCCCGTGCAACCAGATCGACAGTGATGAAAATGTGCCATTAGCTTCTTAAAGCACACAGCCTTCCTTTACTTCAGGTGAGTGACTGTCCGAGATGGTTGGTTTTGAGGCAGAATCAAAACAAAGAATATAAAATTTCACAAAGTGCTATAGCTGACCATGGCCGGACTCGAACCTGCAATCATCTGATAAGATCACAGTTACAATCGAAATCAGACACCTTATACTTTAAGCCACGCGGTCGCTACCGTCGGTGCATAATTTGTTGTTTTTTATATTGAGAGCAAATTTGGGACAAGGGTTACATCAAGGAGTGGATATCGGAAAACATGAGCATATTTTGAGTAATGAACAGATGCGCTGCGATATGGATGTACACGGACACAGGCAAAGTCAATGTATCTTGAAACACAACAGTTTAACAATTCGGTTATCACAGCTGATAATCACACTCCTTTTTAAATGTACAGGATGATCCGGATAATGAGAAAATACGTTTTAAAGGGGCAATTGATGAACCGGAACTGACAACCATCCCGTTGAAACAGACACCGAATGATCCTGGACAGGAAGCACATCCCTCTTACACAGCTGTAGAATTGCCCTTCACGGACAGCAGTTCCCTTTCAGAAGAATAAATTGGAATTTCTATCATTCCTGAATGCAATTGTGTTGTGCGTGAATGAGCGCGGTTCGCATGAGCACGCGGGACTGGGACGGTTGTTGAAGCCACAGGTGATAGACAAGCAGGAAAGAGGGAGGGAAATAAAACCAACCCAGACAAAAAGACAATTTAAAACATATATATATTTATTATAATAAGAAAATAAATAAATTTACAATTTTATTGCAAAAAATTGAATTTGATTTGATTGAAATAAATAAATAATTGTTTCTTAATCTATATATTTTTGATTGAACGAAGTATGTGCGACTGCATGAAATACACTGGAAATCAGCGTGTGCAGTCAGTAAATTCCCAAACACAGTAAGCCCATGGTGTAAGACAAGCCACGAAGGAAGATGTGGGAAACAAAGGCCATCTTTTAAAGTCGCGAGTGCTTTTCTGCACGATCAGACAGAAGCTGCGTGTGCTGTGAAAGAGGTCAAATGTAATAGAGCCAATGCAGGCAGAACAGAAAAGCACATTTATTGTGAAAGTTAAAAAGTAGGGAATGTATGTAAATATATGCATATATAAATACTGATACAGAAATTTATATAAACAAAGTCAGTCAGTCAGTCATGTCTTGTCTTGTCTTGATTTGATTTGTATTTGAAAATAAGGGGGAATGAGCTCATCATGTCACACAGCCCATCCGCAAGCTCTCGCTAAAATCGCTATGTTTCTAACTTATATAATTTGCCTTCTTTCACATGTGGAATTGCAAAATCCCACAGCAGACTCTTCTCCTGTCAGTCAGTCACTGAATGCGTGTTGAATCAAATCAGTGTGGCTTCAAGTTGCAAGTAATGCATTTTTCCTCACATGACATGAAATGCACAGTAAGATCGCGCAGAACGTTTCCACGCACTCTCTCACTTACACAAACACACCAACAAACTAAAAATTCTGCACTCTCCAAAGGCAGTTTTTGAAATTTGAAATTTGAAATCCGGGACAGACAGCACATTCCTTTTAAACAGATAGATAATGATCCGATACTGATAGCACACCATTTTGGAGAGACAGTGAATGACCCCGGGCAGACCAGCACATCACCTTAAAAGGGATACAGAAACACAATGAACAAAAACAAAGCATTCTGTAAAACTCAGCAGGCCGTGAACATTCTGTGGATGAATTTCCCGGGCTCACGTTCAGTCAGATGATCATTCCGATATTTTAAGAAAAATGTAAAGTTTACAGATTTTTCCTGGAAAATAGCGCCTGGAAAAATAGGCAGCGAGGAAGGACAAAATGGAATGCCTGTGATACAGTGGAGCGTAGGAGTGATTTAATAATAAATGGCACAATGCAAAAAGGCAAAGTGAGTGGTAAGCGGGCAATAAAGTAACAAAGGATGGACCAGAGGAGGTGTTAGTGTGAACAGCAGAACCATTAGCAGACAATGGGAGCTGTGCTTATGATCCGATACGTTGAACCGAATGTTGAGGCCAGAACACTATAACCTGCCTGGAATGTAGGGTTTGAATGCCTTTTAATTAGACCAGGCAGCTTGGCCACCCCGGATTGATTTCCTGCACGGTTTAAATTCGGCAGCCAAGGCCAGCTTCTCACATTTTTTCAGCGCGAGATAAACAGGACGCACTCATATTCAGGGCAGAGTCTGTTTCACGTTGAATTTGAGATTGACGTTGAATGTATGCTTATCCCTATGGAGGTGAGCTCATGCGTGCAGAAAGGAAGATACACTGATCAAGTATTTGCCGGAATCAAAACGGGGTTTATGTTGTCCAATGAGACACAGAGCCGAGCACATCTGAGAAACATGAACTTTACTCAGTTCGGTGAGTTTCACTTTGCTCCTGGGAATCTCCAGGATTTTTGTACGCTGTGTGAACAACGGAGTGCAATCACACGTTTTAATTTGAAACATGTCAGTTTTCTCACATGTCGACCGGCTGAGAAGTCGTTTTTTGACAAAAGGTTGGCAGGGCTCGTCCGGGATTTGAACCCGGGAGCTCTCGCATTTCAATTTTTATAATCCCAAAGCGAGAATCATACCCCTAGACCAACGAGCCGCCGACAGTGAGGAACGTTGCTCTCAGTTTCTGACGTTAGTTTGCTATTCGGCCCATCGTGCCTGTGCTGACTCTCAGAGACCGATTTCATGAGTCCCCCTCTCCATCGTTCTGCTGATGTTTTCCCTTTGATGAAGTGATTATTTTTTGTGACATTACTTCATCAACGAGCTGCATCCTTTTCAGTAAAAGGTGAATTTGGCAATGAGGATAAATGTGATTGAATAAAAAAACTAGGGGAAAATGTTTAACACAATAACGACGAAGCTGGGGGCATACTGGATCAGCAGTCCATTGCTTCAACCTGTCAGTCACCTTGTCTCCTATTGACTGCAAAGTCAGACATCCATCCCCTACTTTTTGCATTCAAACAGAAATAATATGCACGAAAATCTACTTCACCACTTGTTTTGCCCGTGCAACCAGATCGACAGTGATGAAAATGTGCCATTAGCTTCTTAAAGCACACAGCCTTCCTTTACTTCAGGTGAGTGACTGTCCGAGACGGTTGGTTTTGAGGCAGAATCAAAACAAAGAATATAAAATTTCACAAATCGCGATAGCTGACCACTGCCGGACTCGAACCTGCAATCATCTGATAAGATCACAGTTACAATCGAAATCAGACACCTTACCCTTTAGGCCACGCGGTCGCTACCGTCGGTGCATAATTTGTTGTTTTTTATATTGAGAGCAAATTTGGGACAAGGGTTACATCAAGGAGTGGATATCGGAAAACATGAGCATATTTTGAGTAATGAACAGATGCGCTGCGATATGGATGTACACGGACACAGGCAAAGTCAATGTATCTTGAAACACAACAGTTTAACAATTCGGTTATCACAGCTGATAATCACACTCCTTTTTAAATGTACAGGATGATCCGGATAATGAGAAAATACGTTTTAAAGGGGCAATTGATGAACCGGAACTGACAACCATCCCGTTGAAACAGACACCGAATGATCCTGGACAGGAAGCACATCCCTCTTACACAGCTGTAGAATTGCCCTTCACGGACAGCAGTTCCCTTTCAGAAGAATAAATTGGAATTTCTATCATTCCTGAATGCAATTGTGTTGTGCGTGAATGAGCGCGGTTCGCATGAGCACGCGGGACTGGGACGGTTGTTGAAGCCACAGGTGATAGACAAGCAGGAAAGAGGGAGGGAAATAAAACCAACCCAGACAAAAAGACAATTTAAAACATTTATATATTTATTATAATAAGAAAATAAATAAATTTACAATTTTATTGCAAAAAATTGAATTTGATTTGATTGAAATAAATAAATAATTGTTTCTTAATCTATATATTTTTGATTGAACGAAGTATGTGCGACTGCATGAAATACACTGGAAATCAGCGTGTGCAGTCAGTAAATTCCCAAACACAGTAAGCCCATGGTGTAAGACAAGCCACGAAGGAAGATGTGGGAAACAAAGGCCATCTTTTAAAGTCGCGAGTGCTTTTCTGCACGATCAGACAGAAGCTGCGTGTGCTGTGAAAGAGGTCAAATGTAATAGAGCCAATGCAGGCAGAACAGAAAAGCACATTTATTGTGAAAGTTAAAAAGTAGGGAATGTATGTAAATATATGCATATATAAATACTGATACAGAAATTTATATAAACAAAGTCAGTCAGTCAGTCATGTCTTGTCTTGTCTTGATTTGATTTGTATTTGAAAATAAGGGGGAATGAGCTCATCATGTCACACAGCCCATCCGCAAGCTCTCGCTAAAATCGCTATGTTTCTAACTTATATAATTTGCCTTCTTTCACATGTGGAATTGCAAAATCCCACAGCAGACTCTTCTCCTATCAGTCAGTCACTGAATGCGTGTTGAATCAAATCAGTGTGGCTTCAAGTTGCATGTAATGCATTTTTCCTCACATGACATGAAATGCACAGTAAGATCGCGCAGAACGTTTCCACGCACTCTCTCACTTACACAAACACACCAACAAACTAAAAATTCTGCACTCTCCAAAGGCAGTTTTTGAAATTTGAAATTTGAAATCCGGGACAGACAGCACATTCCTTTTAAACAGATAGATAATGATCCGATACTGATAGCACACCATTTTGGAGAGACAGAGAATGACCCCGGGCAGACCAGCACATCACCTTAAAAGGGATACAGAAACACAATGAACAAAAACAAAGCATTCTGTAAAACTCAGCAGGCCGTGAACATTCTGTGGATGAATTTCCCGGGCTCACGTTCAGTCAGATGATCATTCCGATATTTTAAGAAAAATGTAAAGTTTACAGATTTTTCCTGGAAAATAGCGCCTGGAAAAATAGGCAGCGAGGAAGGACAAAATGGAATGCCTGTGATACAGTGGAGCGTAGGAGTGATTGAATAATAAATGGCACAATGCAAAAAGGCAAAGTGAGTGGTAAGCGGGCAATAAAGTAACAAAGGATGGACCAGAGGAGGTGTTAGTGTGAACAGCAGAACCATTAGCAGACAATGGGAGCTGTGCTTATGATCCGATACGTTGAACCGAATGTTGAGGCCAGAACACTATAACCTGCCTGGAATGTAGGGTTTGAATGCCTTTTAATTAGACCAGGCAGCTTGGCCACCCCGGATTGATTTCCTGCACGGTTTAAATTCGGCAGCCAAGGCCAGCTTCTCACATTTTTTCAGCGCGAGAGAAACAGGACGCACTCATATTCAGGGCAGAGTCTGTTTCACGTTGAATTTGAGATTGACGTTGAATGTATGCTTATCCCTATGGAGGTGAGCTCATGCGTGCAGAAAGGAAGATACACTGATCAAGTATTTGCCGGAATCAAAACGGGGTTTATGTTGTCCAATGAGACACAGAGCCGAGCACATCTGAGAAACATGAACTTTACTCAGTTCGGTGAGTTTCACTTTGCTCCTGGGAATCTCCAGGATTTTTGTACGCTGTGTGAACAACGGAGTGCAATCACACGTTTTAATTTGAAACATGTCAGTTTTCTCACATGTCGACCGGCTGAGAAGTCGTTTTTTGACAAAAGGTTGGCAGGGCTCGTCCGGGATTTGAACCCGGGAGCTCTCGCATTTCAATTATTATAATCCCAAAGCGAGAATCATACCCCTAGACCAACGAGCCGCCGACAGTGAGGAACGTTGCTCTCAGTTTCTGACGTTAGTTTGCTATTCGGCCCATCGTGCCTGTGCTGACTCTCAGAGACCGATTTCATGAGTCCCCCTCTCCATCGTTCTGCTGATGTTTTCCCTTTGATGAAGTGATTATTTTTTGTGACATTACTTCATCAACGAGCTGCATCCTTTTCAGTAAAAGGTGAATTTGGCAATGAGGATAAATGTGATTGAATAAAAAAACTAGGGGAAAATGTTTAACACAATAACGACGAAGCTGGGGGCATACTGGATCAGCAGTCCATTGCTTCAACCTGTCAGTCACCTTGTCTCCTATTGACTGCAAAGTCAGACATCCATCCCCTACTTTTTGCATTCAAACAGAAATAATATGCACGAAAATCTACTTCACCACTTGTTTTGCCCGTGCAACCAGATCGACAGTGATGAAAATGTGCCATTAGCTTCTTAAAGCACACAGCCTTCCTTTACTTCAGGTGAGTGACTGTCCGAGACGGTTGGTTTTGAGGCAGAATCAAAACAAAGAATATAAAATTTCACAAAGCGCGATAGCTGACCACTGCCGGACTCGAACCTGCAATCATCTGATAAGATCACAGTTACAATCGAAATCAGACACCTTACCCTTTAGGCCACGCGGTCGCTACCGTCGGTGCATAATTTGTTGTTTTTTATATTGAGAGCAACTTTGGGACAAGGGTTACATCAAGGAGTGGATATCGGAAAACATGAGCATATTTTGAGTAATGAACAGATGCGCTGCGATATGGATGTACACGGACACAGGCAAAGTCAATGTATCTTGAAACACAACAGTTTAACAATTCGGTTATCACAGCTGATAATCACACTCCTTTTTAAATGTACAGGATGATCCGGATAATGAGAAAATACGTTTTAAAGGGGCAATTGATGAACCGGAACTGACAACCATCCCGTTGAAACAGACACCGAATGATCCTGGACAGGAAGCACATCCCTCTTACACAGCTATAGAATTGCCCTTCACGGACAGCAGTTCCCTTTCAGAAGAATAAATTGGAATTTCTATCATTCCTGAATGCAATTGTGTTGTGCGTGAATGAGCGCGGTTCTCATGAGCACGCGGGACTGGGACGGTTGTTGAAGCCACAGGTGATAGACAAGCAGGAAAGAGGGAGGGAAATAAAACCAACCCAGACAAAAAGACAATTTAAAACATATATATATTTATTATAATAAGAAAATAAATAAATTTACAATTTTATTGCAAAAAATTGAATTTGATTTGATTGAAATAAATAAATAATTGTTTCTTAATCTATATATTTTTGATTGAACGAAGTCTGTGCGACTGCATGAAATGCACTGGAAATCAGGGTGTGCAGTCAGTAAATTCCCAAACACAGTAAGCGCATGGTGTAAGACAAGCCACGAGGGAAGATGTGGGCAACAAAGGCCATCATTTAAAGTCGCGAGTGCTTTTCTGCAGGATCAGACAGAAGCTGCATGTGCTGTGAAAGAGGTCAAATGTGATAGAGCCAATGCAGGCAGAACAGAAAAGCACATTTATTGTGAAAGTTAAAAAGTAGGGAATGTATGTAAATATATGCATATATAAATATTGATACAGAAATTTATATAAACAAAGTCAGTCAGTCAGTCATGTCTTGTCTTGTCTTGATTTGATTTGTATTTGAAAATAAGGGGGAAGGAGCTCATCATGTCACACAGCCCATCCGCAAGCTCTCGCTAAAATCGCTATGTTTCTAACTTATATAATTTGCCTTCTTTCACAGGTGGAATAGCAAAATCCCACAGCAGACTCTTCTCCTGTCAGTCAGTCCCTGAATGCGTGTTGAATCAAATCATGTGGCTTCAACTTGCATGTAATGCATTTTTCCTCCCATGACATGAAATGCACAGTAAGATCGCGCAGAACGTTTCCACGCATTCTCTCACTTACACAAACACACCAACAAACTAAAAATTCTGCACTCTCCAAAGGCAGTTTTTGAAATTTGAAATTTGAAATCCGAGACAGACAGCACATTCCTTTTAAACAGATAGATAATGATCCGATACTGATAGCACACCATTTTGGAGAGACAGAGAATGACCCCGGGCAGACCAGCACATCACCTTAAAAGGGATACAGAAACACAATGAACAAAAACAAAGCATTCTGTAAAACTCAGCAGGCCGTGAACATTCTGTGGATGAATTTCCCGGGCTCACGTTCAGTCAGATGATCATTCCGATATTTTAAGAAAAATGTAAAGTTTACAGATTTTTCCTGGAAAATAGCGCCTGGAAAAATAGGCAGCGAGGAAGGACAAAAGGGAATGCCTGTGATACAGTGGAGCGTGGGAGTGATTGAATAATAAATGGCACAATGCAAAAAGGCAAAGTGAGTGGTAATAGAAACATAGAAACATAGAAAATAGGTGCAGGAGCAGGCCATTCAGCCCTTCTAGCCTGCACCGCCATTCAATGAGTTCATGGCTGAACATGAAACTTCAGTACCCCCTTCCTGCTTTCTCGCCATAACCCTTGATCCCCCGAGTAGTAAGGACTTCATCTAACTCCCTTTTGAATATATTTAGTGAATTGGCCTCAACTACTTTCTGTGGTAGAGAATTCCACAGGTTCACCACTCTCTGGGTGAAGAAGTTTCTCCTCATCTCGGTCCTAAATGGCTTACCCCTTATCCTCAGACTGTGACCCCTGGTTCTGGACTTCCCCAACATTGGGAACATTCTTTCTGCATCTAACCTGTCTAAACCCGTCAAAATTTTAAACGTTTCTATGAGGTCCCCTCTCATTCTTCTGAACTCCAGTGAATACAAGCCCAATTGATCCAATCTTTCTTGATAGGTCAGTCCCGCCATCCCGGGAATCAGTCTGGTGAACCTTCGCTGCACTCCCTCAATAGCAAGAATGTCCTTCCTCAAGTTAGGAGACCAAAACTGTACACAATACTCCAGGTGTGGCCTCACCAAGGCCCTGTACAACTGTAGCAACACCTCCCTGCCCCTGTATTCAAATCCCCTCGCTATGAAGGCCAACATGCCATTTGCTTTCTTAACCGCCTGCTGTACCTGCATGCCAACCTTCAATGACTGATGTACCATGACACCCAGGTCTCGTTGCACCTTCCCTTTTCCTAATCTGTCACCATTCAGATAATAGGCTGTCTCTCTGTTTTTACCACCAAAGTTGATAACCTCACATTTATCCACATTATACTTCATCTGCCATGCATTTGCCCACTCACCTAACCTATCCAAGTCACTCTGCAGCCTAATAGCATCCTCCTTGCAGCTCACACTGCCACCCAACTTAGTATCATCCGCAAATTTGGAGATACTGCATTTAATCCCCTCGTCTAAATCATAAATGTACAATGTAAACAGCTGGGGCCCCAGCACAGAACCTTGCGGCACTCCACTAGTCACTGCCTGCCATTCTGAAAAGTACCCGTTTACTCCTACTCTTTGCTTCCTGTCTGACAACCAGTTCTCAATCCACGTCAGCACACTACCCCCAATCCCATGTGATTTAACTTTGCACATTAATCTCTTGTGTGGGACCTTGTCGAAAGCCTTCTGAAAGTCCAAATATACCACATCAACTGGTTCTCCTTTGTCCACTTTACTGGAAACATCCTCAAAAAATTCCAGAAGATTTGTCAAGCATGATTTCCCTTTCACAAATCCATGCTGACTTGGACCTATCATGTCACCATTTTCCAGATGCACTGCTATGACATCCTTAATAATTGATTCCATCATTTTACCCACTACTGAGGTCAGGCTGACCGGTCTATAATTCCCTGTTTTCTCTCTCCCTCCTTTTTTAAAAAGTGGGGTTACATTGGCTACCCTCCACTCCATAGGAACTGATCCAGAGTCAATGGAATGTTGGAAAATGACTGTCAATGCATCCGCTATTTCCAAGGCCACCTCCTTAAGTACTCTAGGATGCAGGCCATCAGGCCCTGGGGATTTATCTGCCTTCAATCCCATCAATTTCCCCAACACAATTTCCCGACTAATAAAGATTTCCCTCAGTTCCTCTTCCTTACTAGACCCTCTGACCCCTTTTATATCCGGAAGGTTGTTTGTATCCTCCTTAGTGAATACCGAACCAAAGTACTTGTTCAATTGATCCGCCATTTCTTTGTTCCCCGTTATGACTTCCCCTGATTCTGACTGCAGGGGACCTACGTTTGTCTTCACCAACCTTTTTCTCTTTACATACCTATAGAAACTTTTGCAATCCGCCTTAATGTTCCCGGGCAATAAAGTAACAAAGGATGGACCAGAGGAGGTGTTAATGTGAACAGCAGAACCATTAGCAGACAATAGAAGCGGTGCTTATGATCCGATACGTTGAACCGAATGATGAGGCCAGAACACTATAACCTGCCTGGAAAGTAGGGTTTGAACGCCTTTTAATTAGACCAGGCAGCTTGGCCACCCCGGATCGATTTCCTGCACGGTTTAAATTCGGCAGCCAAGGGACTAAATCCAAAGCCAGCTTCTCACATCTTTTCAGCGCGAGAGAAACAGGACGCACTCATATTCAGGGCAGAGTCTGTTTCACGTTGAATTTGAGATTGACGTTGAATGTATGCTTATCCCTATGGAGGTGAGCTCATGCGTGCAGAAAGGAAGATACACTGATCAAGTATTTGCCGGAATCAAAACGGGGTTTATGTTGTCCAATGAGACACAGAGCCGAGCACATCTGAGAAACATGAACTTTACTCAGTTCGGTGAGTTTCACTTTGCTCCTGGGAATCTCCAGGATTTTTGTACGCTGTGTGAACAACGGAGTGCAATCACACGTTTTAATTTGAAACATGTCAGTTTTCTCACATGTCGACCGGCTGAGAAGTCGTTTTTTGACAAAAGGTTGGCAGGGCTCGTCCGGGATTTGAACCCGGGAGCTCTCGCATTTCAATTATTATAATCCCAAAGCGAGAATCATACCCCTAGACCAACGAGCCGCCGACAGTGAGGAGCGTAGCTCTCACTTTCTGATGTTAGTTTGCTATTCGGCCCATCGTGCCTGTGCTGACTCTCAGAGACCGATTTCATGAGTACCCCTCTCCATCGTTCTGCTAATGTTTTCCCTTCGATGAAGTGATTATTTTTTGTGACATTACTTCATCAACGAGCTGCATCCTTTTCAGTAAAAGGTGAATTTGGCAATGAGGATAAATGTGATTGAATAAAAAAACTAGGGGAAAATGTTTAACACAATAACGACGAAGCTGGGGGCATACTGGATCAGCAGTCCATTGCTTCAACCTGTCAGTCACCTTGTCTCCTATTGACTGCAAAGTCAGACATCCATCCCCTACTTTTTGCATTCAAACAGAAATAATATGCACGAAAATCTACTTCACCACTTGTTTTGCCCGTGCAACCAGATCGACAGTGATGAAAATGTGCCATTAGCTTCTTAAAGCACACAGCCTTCCTTTACTTCAGGTGAGTGACTGTCCGAGATGGTTGGTTTTGAGGCAGAATCAAAACAAAGAATATAAAATTTCACAAAGTGCTATAGCTGACCATGGCCGGACTCGAACCTGCAATCATCTGATAAGATCACAGTTACAATCGAAATCAGACACCTTATACTTTAAGCCACGCGGTCGCTACCGTCGGTGCATAATTTGTTGTTTTTTATATTGAGAGCAAATTTGGGACAAGGGTTACATCAAGGAGTGGATATCGGAAAACATGAGCATATTTTGAGTAATGAACAGATGCGCTGCGATATGGATGTACACGGACACAGGCAAAGTCAATGTATCTTGAAACACAACAGTTTAACAATTCGGTTATCACAGCTGATAATCACACTCCTTTTTAAATGTACAGGATGATCCGGATAATGAGAAAATACGTTTTAAAGGGGCAATTGATGAACCGGAACTGACAACCATTCCGTTGAAACAGACACCGAATGATCCTGGACAGGAAGCACATCCCTCTTACACAGCTGTAGAATTGCCCTTCACGGACAGCAGTTCCCTTTCAGAAGAATAAATTGGAATTTCTATCATTCCTGAATGCAATTGTGTTGTGCGTGAATGAGCGCGGTTCGCATGAGCACGCGGGACGGGGACGGTTGTTGAAGCCACAGGTGATAGACAAGCAGGAAAGAGGGAGGGAAATAAAACCAACCCAGACAAAAAGACAATTTAAAACATATATATATTTATTATAATAAGAAAATAAATAAATTTACAATTTTATTGCAAAAAATTGAATTTGATTTGATTGAAATAAATAAATAATTGTTTCTTAATCTATATATTTTTGATTGAACGAAGTATGTGCGACTGCATGAAATACACTGGAAATCAGCGTGTGCAGTCAGTAAATTCCCAAACACAGTAAGCCCATGGTGTAAGACAAGCCACGAAGGAAGATGTGGGAAACAAAGGCCATCTTTTAAAGTCGCGAGTGCTTTTCTGCACGATCAGACAGAAGCTGCGTGTGCTGTGAAAGAGGTCAAATGTAATAGAGCCAATGCAGGCAGAACAGAAAAGCACATTTATTGTGAAAGTTAAAAAGTAGGGAATGTATGTAAATATATGCATATATAAATACTGATACAGAAATTTATATAAACAAAGTCAGTCAGTCAGTCATGTCTTGTCTTGTCTTGATTTGATTTGTATTTGAAAATAAGGGGGAATGAGCTCATCATGTCACACAGCCCATCCGCAAGCTCTCGCTAAAATCGCTATGTTTCTAACTTATATAATTTGCCTTCTTTCACATGTGGAATTGCAAAATCCCACAGCAGACTCTTCTCCTGTCAGTCAGTCACTGAATGCGTGTTGAATCAAATCAGTGTGGCTTCAAGTTGCATGTAATGCATTTTTCCTCACATGACATGAAATGCACAGTAAGATCGCGCAGAACGTTTCCACGCACTCTCTCACTTACACAAACACACCAACAAACTAAAAATTCTGCACTCTCCAAAGGCAGTTTTTGAAATTTGAAATTTGAAATCCGGGACAGACAGCACATTCCTTTTAAACAGATAGATAATGATCCGATACTGATAGCACACCATTTTGGAGAGACAGAGAATGACCCCGGGCAGACCAGCACATCACCTTAAAAGGGATACAGAAACACAATGAACAAAAACAAAGCATTCTGTAAAACTCAGCAGGCCGTGAACATTCTGTGGATGAATTTCCCGGGCTCACGTTCAGTCAGATGATCATTCCGATATTTTAAGAAAAATGTAAAGTTTACAGATTTTTCCTGGAAAATAGCGCCTGGAAAAATAGGCAGCGAGGAAGGACAAAATGGAATGCCTGTGATACAGTGGAGCGTAGGAGTGATTGAATAATAAATGGCACAATGCAAAAAGGCAAAGTGAGTGGTAAGCGGGCAATAAAGTAACAAAGGATGGACCAGAGGAGGTGTTAGTGTGAACAGCAGAACCATTAGCAGACAATGGGAGCTGTGCTTATGATCCGATACGTTGAACCGAATGTTGAGGCCAGAACACTATAACCTGCCTGGAATGTAGGGTTTGAATGCCTTTTAATTAGACCAGGCAGCTTGGCCACCCCGGATTGATTTCCTGCACGGTTTAAATTCGGCAGCCAAGGCCAGCTTCTCACATTTTTTCAGCGCGAGAGAAACAGGACGCACTCATATTCAGGGCAGAGTCTGTTTCACGTTGAATTTGAGATTGACGTTGAATGTATGCTTATCCCTATGGAGGTGAGCTCATGCGTGCAGAAAGGAAGATACACTGATCAAGTATTTGCCGGAATCAAAACGGGGTTTATGTTGTCCAATGAGACGCAGAGCCGAGCACATCTGAGAAACATGAACTTTACTCAGTTCGGTGAGTTTCACTTTGCTCCTGGGAATCTCCAGGATTTTTGTACGCTGTGTGAACAACGGAGTGCAATCACACGTTTTAATTTGAAACATGTCAGTTTTCTCACATGTCGACCGGCTGAGAAGTCGTTTTTTGACAAAAGGTTGGCAGGGCTCGTCCGAGATTTGAACCCGGGAGCTCTCGCATTTCAATTATTATAATCCCAAAGCGAGAATCATACCCCTAGACCAACGAGCCGCCGACAGTGAGGAGCGTAGCTCTCAGTTTCTGACGTCAGTTTGCTATTCGGCCCATCGTGCCTGTGCTGACTCTCAGAGACCGATTTCATGAGTCCCCCTCTCCATCGTTCTGCTGATGATTTCCCTTTGATGAAGTGATTATTTTTTGTGACATTACTTCATCAACGAGCTGCATCCTTTTCAGTAAAAGGTGAATTTGGCAATGAGGATAAATGTGATTGAATAAAAAAACTAGGGGAAAATGTTTAACACAATAACGACGAAGCTGGGGGCATACTGGATCAGCAGTCCATTGCTTCAACCTGTCAGTCACCTTGTCTCCTATTGACTGCAAAGTCAGACATCCATCCCCTACTTTTTGCATTCAAACAGAAATAATATGCACGAAAATCTACTTCACCACTTGTTTTGCCCGTGCAACCAGATCGACAGTGATGAAAATGTGCCATTAGCTTCTTAAAGCACACAGCCTTCCTTTACTTCAGGTGAGTGACTGTCCGAGACGGTTGGTTTTGAGGCAGAATCAAAACAAAGAATATAAAATTTCACAAAGCGCGATAGCTGACCACTGCCGGACTCGAACCTGCAATCATCTGATAAGATCACAGTTACAATCGAAATCAGACACCTTACCCTTTAGGCCACGCGGTCGCTACCGTCGGTGCATAATTTGTTGTTTTTTATATTGAGAGCAACTTTGGGACAAGGGTTACATCAAGGAGTGGATATCGGAAAACATGAGCATATTTTGAGTAATGAACAGATGCGCTGCGATATGGATGTACACGGACACAGGCAAAGTCAATGTATCTTGAAACACAACAGTTTAACAATTCGGTTATCACAGCTGATAATCACACTCCTTTTTAAATGTACAGGATGATCCGGATAATGAGAAAATACGTTTTAAAGGGGCAATTGATGAACCGGAACTGACAACCATCCCGTTGAAACAGACACCGAATGATCCTGGACAGGAAGCACATCCCTCTTACACAGCTATAGAATTGCCCTTCACGGACAGCAGTTCCCTTTCAGAAGAATAAATTGGAATTTCTATCATTTCTGAATGCAATTGTGTTGTGCGTGAATGAGCGCGGTTCTCATGAGCACGCGGGACTGGGACGGTTGTTGAAGCCACAGGTGATAGACAAGCAGGAAAGAGGGAGGGAAATAAAACCAACCCAGACAAAAAGACAATTTAAAACATATATATATTTATTATAATAAGAAAATAAATAAATTTACAATTTTATTGCAAAAAATTGAATTTGATTTGATTGAAATAAATAAATAATTGTTTCTTAATCTATATATTTTTGATTGAACGAAGTCTGTGCGACTGCATGAAATGCACTGGAAATCAGGGTGTGCAGTCAGTAAATTCCCAAACACAGTAAGCCCATGGTGTAAGACAAGCCACGAGGGAAGATGTGGGCAACAAAGGCCATCATTTAAAGTCGCGAGTGCTTTTCTGCAGGATCAGACAGAAGCTGCATGTGCTGTGAAAGAGGTCAAATGTGATAGAGCCAATGCAGGCAGAACAGAAAAGCACATTTATTGTGAAAGTTAAAAAGTAGGGAATGTATGTAAATATATGCATATATAAATATTGATACAGAAATTTATATAAACAAAGTCAGTCAGTCAGTCATGTCTTGTCTTGTCTTGATTTGATTTGTATTTGAAAATAAGGGGGAAGGAGCTCATCATGTCACACAGCCCATCCGTAAGCTCTCGCTAAAATCGCTATGTTTCTAACTTATATAATTTGCCTTCTTTCACAGGTGGAATAGCAAA
Organism: Pristiophorus japonicus; assembly: GCF_044704955.1. Lineage (NCBI taxonomy): Eukaryota > Metazoa > Chordata > Chondrichthyes > Pristiophoridae > Pristiophorus > Pristiophorus japonicus. The sequence continues at coordinate 107,882 of NW_027252911.1, forward strand.
ATCCCACAGCAGACTCTTCTCCTGTCAGTCAGTCCCTGAATGCGTGTTGAATCAAATCAGTGTGGCTTCAACTTGCATGTAATGCATTTTTCCTCCCATGACATGAAATGCACAGTAAGATCGCGCAGAACGTTTCCACGCACTCTCTCACTTACACAAACACACCAACAAACTAAAAATTCTGCACTCTCCAAAGGCAGTTTTTGAAATTTGAAATTTGAAATCCGAGACAGACAGCACATTCCTTTTAAACAGATAGATAATGATCCGATACTGATAGCACACCATTTTGGAGAGACAGAGAATGACACCGGGCAGACCAGCACATCACCTTAAAAGGGATACAGAAACACAATGAACAAAAACAAAGCATTCTGTAAAACTCAGCAGGCCGTGAACATTCTGTGGATGAATTTCCCGGGCTCACGTTCAGTCAGATGATCATTCCGATATTTTAAGAAAAATGTAAAGTTTACAGATTTTTCCTGGAAAATAGCGCCTGGAAAAATAGGCAGCGAGGAAGGACAAAAGGGAATGCCTGTGATACAGTGGAGCGTGGGAGTGATTGAATAATAAATGGCACAATGCAAAAAGGCAAAGTGAGTGGTAATAGAAACATAGAAACATAGAAAATAGGTGCAGGAGCAGGCCATTCAGCCCTTCTAGCCTGCACCGCCATTCAATGAGTTCATGGCTGAACATGAAACTTCAGTACCCCCTTCCTGCTTTCTCGCCATAACCCTTGATCCCCCGAGTAGTAAGGACTCATCTAACTCCCTTTTGAATATAATTAGTGAATTGGCCTCAACTACTTTCTGTGGTAGAGAATTCCACAGGTTCACCACTCTCTGGGTGAAGAAGTTTCTCCTCATCTCGGTCCTAAATGGCTTACCCCTTATCCGCAGACTGTGACCCCTGGTTCTGGACTTCCCCAACATTGGGAACATTCTTTCTGCATCTAACCTGTCTAAACCCGTCAGAATTTTAAACGTTTCTATGAGGTCCCCTCTCATTCTTCTGAACTCCAGTGAATACAAGCCCAATTGATCCAATCTTTCTTGATAGGTCAGTCCCGCCATCCCGGGAATCAGTCTGGTGAACCTTCGCTGCACTCCCTCAATAGCAAGAATGTCCTTCCTCAAGTTAGGAGACCAAAACTGTACACAATACTCCAGGTGTGGCCTCACCAAGGCCCTGTACAACTGTAGCAACACCTCCCTGCCCCTGTATTCAAATCCCCTCGCTATGAAGGCCAACATGCCATTTGCTTTCTTAACCGCCTGCTGTACCTGCATGCCAACCTTCAATGACTGATGTACCATGACACCCAGGTCTCGTTGCACCTTCCCTTTTCCTAATCTGTCACCATTCAGATAATAGGCTGTCTCTCTGTTTTTACCACCAAAGTTGATAACCTCACATTTATCCACATTATACTTCATCTGCCATGCATTTGCCCACTCACCTAACCTATCCAAGTCACTCTGCAGCCTAATAGCATCCTCCTCGCAGCTCACACTGCCACCCAACTTAGTATCATCCGCAAATTTGGAGATACTGCATTTAATCCCCTCGTCTAAATCATTAATGTACAATGTAAACAGCTGGGGCCCCAGCACAGAACCTTGCGGCACTCCACTAGTCACTGCCTGCCATTCTGAAAAGTACCCGTTTACTCCTACTCTTTGCTTCCTGTCTGACAACCAGTTCTCAATCCACGTCAGCACACTACCCCCAATCCCATGTGCTTTAACTTTGCACATTAATCTCTTGTGTGGGACCTTGTCGAAAGCCTTCTGAAAGTCCAAATATACCACATCAACTGGTTCTCCTTTGTCCACTTTACTGGAAACATCCTCAAAAAATTCCAGAAGATTTGTCAAGCATGATTTCCCTTTCACAAATCCATGCTGACTTGGACCTATCATGTCACCATTTTCCAGATGCACTGCTATGACATCCTTAATAATTGATTCCATCATTTTACCCACTACTGAGGTCAGGCTGACCGGTCTATAATTCCCTGTTTTCTCTCTCCCTCCTTTTTTAAAAAGTGGGGTTACATTGGCTACCCTCCACTCCATAGGAACTGATCCAGAGTCAATGGAATGTTGGAAAATGACTGTCAATGCATCCGCTATTTCCAAGGCCACCTCCTTAAGTACTCTAGGATGCAGGCCATCAGGCCCTGGGGATTTATCTGCCTTCAATCCCATCAATTTCCCCAACACAATTTCCCGACTAATAAAGATTTCCCTCAGTTCCTCTTCCTTACTAGACCCTCTGACCCCTTTTATATCCGGAAGGTTGTTTGTATCCTCCTTAGTGAATACCGAACCAAAGTACTTGTTCAATTGATCCGCCATTTCTTTGTTCCCCGTTATGACTTCCCCTGATTCTGACTGCAGGGGACCTACGTTTGTCTTCACCAACCTTTTTCTCTTTACATACCTATAGAAACTTTTGCAATCCGCCTTAATGTTCCCGGGCAATAAAGTAACAAAGGATGGACCAGAGGAGGTGTTAATGTGAACAGCAGAACCATTAGCAGACAATAGAAGCGGTGCTTATGATCCGATACGTTGAACCGAATGATGAGGCCAGAACACTATAACCTGCCTGGAAAGTAGGGTTTGAACGCCTTTTAATTAGACCAGGCAGCTTGGCCACCCCGGATCGATTTCCTGCACGGTTTAAATTCGGCAGCCAAGGGACTAAATCCAAAGCCAGCTTCTCACATCTTTTCAGCGCGAGAGAAACAGGACGCACTCATATTCAGGGCAGAGTCTGTTTCACGTTGAATTTGAGATTGACGTTGAATGTATGCTTATCCCTATGGAGGTGAGCTCATGCGTGCAGAAAGGAAGATACACTGATCAAGTATTTGCCGGAATCAAAACGGGGTTTATGTTGTCCAATGAGACACAGAGCCGAGCACATCTGAGAAACATGAACTTTACTCAGTTCGGTGAGTTTCACTTTGCTCCTGGGAATCTCCAGGATTTTTGGACGCTGTGTGAACAACGGAGTGCAATCACACGTTTTAATTTGAAACAAGTCAGTTTTCTCACATGTCGACCGGCTGAGAAGTCGTTTTTTGACAAAAGGTTGGCAGGGCTCATCCGGGATTTGAACCCGTGACCTCTCGCATTTCAATTATTATAATCCCAAAGCGAGAATCATACCCCTAGACCAACGAGCCGCCGACAGTGAGGAACGTAGCTCTCAGTTTCTGACGTTAGTTTGCTATTCGGCCCATCGTGCCTGTGCTGACTCTCAGAGACCGATTTCATGAGTCCCCCTCTCCATCGTCCTGCTAATGTTTTCCCTTTGATGAAGTGATTATTTTTTGTGACATTACTTCACCAACGAGCTGCATCCTTTTCAGTAAAAGGTGAATTTGGCAATGAGGATAAATGTGATTGAATAAAAAAACTAGGGGAAAATGTTTAACACAATAACGACGAAGCTGGGGGCATACTGGATCAGCAGTCCATTGCTTCAACCTGTCAGTCACCTTGTCTCCTATTGACTGCAAAGTCAGACATGCATCCCCTACTTTTTGCATTCAAACAGAAATAATATGCACGAAAATCTACTTCACCACTTGTTTTGCCCGTGCAACCTGATCGACAGTGAATGAAAATGTGCCATTAGCTTCTTAAAGCACACAGCCTTCCTTTACTTCAGGTGAGTGACTGTCCGAGATGGTTGGTTTTGAGGCAGAATCAAAACAAAGAATATAAAATTTCACAAAGCGCGATAGCTGACCACTGCCGGACTCGAACCTGCAATCATCTGATAAGATCACAGTTACAATCGAAATCAGACACCTTATCCTTTAGGCCACGCGGCCGCTACCGTCGGTGCATAATTTGTTTTTTTTTATATTGAGAGCAAATTTGGGACTAGGGTTACATCAAGGAGTGGATATCGGAAAACATGAGCATATTTTGAGTAATGAACAGATGCGCTGCGATATGGATGTACACGGACACAGGCAAAGTCAATGTATCTTGAAACACAACAGTTTAACAATTCGGTTATCACAGCTGATAATCACACTCCTTTTTAAATGTACAGGATGATCCGGATAATGAGAAAATACGTTTTAAAGGGGCAATTGATGAACCGGAACTGAAAACCATCCCGTTGAAACAGACACCGAATGATCCTGGACAGGAAGCACATCCCTCTTACACAGCTGTAGAATTGCCCTTCACGGACAGCAGTTCCCTTTCAGAAGAATAAATTGGAATTTCTATCATTCCTGAATGCAATTGTGTTGTGCGTGAATGAGCGCGGTTCTCATGAGCACGCGGGACTGTGACGGTTGTTGAAGCCACAGGTGATAGACAAGCAGGAAAGAGGGAGGGAAATAAAACCAACCCAGACAAAAAGACAATTTAAAACATATATATATTTATTATAATAAGAAAATAAATAAATTTACAATTTTATTGCAAAAAATTGAATTTGATTTGATTGAAATAAATAAATAATTGTTTCTTAATCTATATATTTTTGATTGAACGAAGTCTGTGCGACTGCATGAAATACACTGGAAATCAGCGTGTGCAGTCAGTAAATTCCCAAACACAGTAAGCCCATGGTGTAAGACAAGCCACGAAGGAAGATGTGGGAAACAAAGGCCATCTTTTAAAGTCGCGAGTGCTTTTCTGCACGATCAGACAGAAGCTGCGTGTGCTGTAAAAGATGTCAAATGTAATAGAGCCAATGCAGGCAGAACAGAAAAGCACATTTATTGTGAAAGTTAAAAAGTAGGGAATGTATGTAAATATATGCATATATAAATATTGATACAGAAATTTATATAAACAAAGTCAGTCAGTCAGTCATGTCTTGTCTTGTCTTGATTTGATTTGTATTTGAAAATAAGGGGGAATGAGCTCATCATATCACACAGCCCATCCGCAAGCTCTCGCTAAAATCGCTATGTTTCTAACTTATATAATTTGCCTTCTTTCACATGTGGAATAGCAAAATCCCACAGCAGACTCTTCTCCTGTCAGTCAGTCCCTGAATGCGTGTTGAATCAAATCAGTGTGGCTTCAAGTTGCATGTAATGCATTTTTCCTCACATGACATGAAATGCACAGTAAGATCGCGCAGAACGTTTCCACGCACTCTCTCACTTACACAAACACACCAACAAACTAAAAATTCTGCACTCTCCAAAGGCAGTTTTTGAAATTTGAAATTTGAAATCCGGGACAGACAGCACATTCCTTTTAAACAGATAGATAATGATCCGATACTGATAGCACACCATTTTGGAGAGACAGAGAATGACCCCGGGCAGACCAGCACATCACCTTAAAAGGGATACAGAAACACAATGAACAAAAACAAAGCATTCTGTAAAACTCAGCAGGCCGTGAACATTCTGTGGATGAATTTCCCGGGCTCACGTTCAGTCAGATGATCATTCCGATATTTTAAGAAAAATGTAAAGTTTACAGATTTTTCCTGGAAAATAGCGCCTGGAAAAATAGGCAGCGAGGAAGGGCAAAATGGAATGCCTGTGATACAGTGGAGCGTAGGAGTGATTGAATAATAAATGGCACAATGCAAAAAGGCAAAGTGAGTGGTAAGCGGGCAATAAAGTAACAAAGGATGGACCAGAGGAGGTGTTAGTGTGAACAGCAGAACCATTAGCAGACAATGGGAGCTGTGCTTATGATCCGATACGTTGAACCGAATGTTGAGGCCAGAACACTATAACCTGCCTGGAATGTCGGGTTTGAATGCCTTTTAATTAGACCAGGCAGCTTGGCCACCCCGGATTGATTTCCTGCACGGTTTAAATTCGGCAGCCAAGGGACTAAATCCAAAGCCAGCTTCTCACATCTTTTCAGCCCGCGAGAAACAGGACGCACTCATATTCAGGGCAGAGTCTGTTTCACGTTGAATTTGAGATTGACGTTGAATGTATGCTTATCCCTATGGAGGTGAGCTCATGCGTGCAGAAAGGAAGATACACTGATCAAGTATTTGCCGGAATCAAACCGGGGTTTATGTTGTCCAATGAGACGCAGAGCCGAGCACATCTGAGAAACATGAACTTTACTCAGTTCGGTGAGTTTCACTGTGCTCCTGGGAATCTCCAGGATTTTTGTACGCTGTGTGAACAACGGAGTGCAATCACACGTTTTAATTTGAAACATGTCAGTTTTCTCACATGTCGTCCGGCTGAGAAGTCGGTTTTTGACAAAAGGTTGGCAGGGCTCGTCCGGGATTTGAACCCGGGACCTCTCGCATTTCAATTATTATAATCCCAAAGCGAGAATCATACCCCTAGACCAACGAGCCGCCGACAGTGAGAAGCGTAGCTCTCAGTTTCTGACGTTAGTTTGCTATTCGGCCCATCGTGCCTGTGCTGACTCTCAGAGACCGATTTCATGAGTCCCCCTCTCCATCGTTCTGCTGATGTTTTCCCTTTGATGAAGTGATTATTTTTTGTGACATTACTTCATCAACGAGCTGCATCCTTTTCAGTAAAAGGTGAATTTGGCAATGAGGATAAATGTGATTGAATAAAAAAACTAGGGGAAAATGTTTAACACAAAAACGAAGAAGCTGGGGACATACTGGATCAGCAGTCCATTGCTTCAACCTGTCAGTCACCTTGTCTCCTATTGACTGCAAAGTCAGACATCCATCCCCTACTTTTTGCATTCAAACAGAAATAATATGCACGAAAATCTACTTCACCACTTGTTTTGCCCGTGCAACCAGATCGACAGTGATGAAAATGTGCCATTAGCTTCTTAAAGCACACAGCCTTCCTTTACTTCAGGTGAGTGACTGTCTGAGATGGTTGGTTTTGAGGCAGAATCAAAACAAAGAATATAAAATTTCACAAAGCGCGATAGCTGACCACTGCCGGACTCTAACCTGCAATCATCTGATAAGATCACAGTTACAATCGAAATCAGACACCTTATCGTTTAGGCCACGCGGCCGCTACCGTCGGTGCATAATTTGTTGTTTTTTATATTGAGAGCAAATTTGGGACAAGGGTTACATCAAGGAGTGGATATCGGAAAACATGAGCATATTTTGAGTAATGAACAGATGCGCTGCGATATGGATGTACACGGACACAGGCAAAGTCAATGTATCTTGAAACACAACAGTTTAACAATTCGGTTATCACAGCTGATAATCACACTCCTTTTTAAATGTACAGGATGATCCGGATAATGAGAAAATACGTTTTAAAGGGGCAATTGATGAACCGGAACTGACAACCATCCCGTTGAAACAGACACCGAATGATCCTGGACAGGAAGCACATCCCTCTTACACAGCTGTAGAATTGCCCTTCACGGACAGCAGTTCCCTTTCAGAAGAATAAATTGGAATTTCTATCATTCCTGAATGCAATTGTGTTGTGCGTGATTGAGCGCGGTTCTCATGAGCACGCGGGACTGGGACGGTTGTTGAAGCCACATTTAATACACAAGCAGGAAAGAGGGAGGGAAATAAAACCAACCCAGACAAAAAGACAATTTAAAACATATATATATTTATTATAATAAGAAAATAAATAAATTTACAATTTTATTGCAAAAAATTGAATTTGATTTGATTGAAATAAATAAATAATTGTTTCTTAATCTACATATTTTTGATTGAACGAAGTCTGTGCGACTGCATGAAATGCACTGGAAATCAGGGTGTGCAGTCAGTAAATTCCCAAACACAGTAAGCCCATGGTGTAAGACAAGCCACGAGGGAAGATGTGGGCAACAAAGGCCATCTTTTAAAGTCGCGAGTGCTTTTCTGCAGGATCAGACAGAAGCTGCATGTGCTGTGAAAGAGGTCAAATGTAATAGAGCCAATGCAGGCAGAACAGAAAAGCACATTTATTGTGAAAGTTAAAAAGTAGGGAATGTATGTAAATATATGCATATATAAATATTGATACAGAAATTTATACAAACAAAGTCAGTCAGTCAGTCATGTCTTGTCTTGTCTTGATTTGATTTGTATTTGAAAATAAGGGGGAAGGAGCTCATCATGTCACACAACCCATCCGCAAGCTCTCGCTAAAATCGCTATGTTTCTAACTTATATAATTTGCCTTCTTTCACAGGTGGAATAGCAAAATCCCACAGCAGACTCTTCTCCTGTCAGTCAGTCCCTGAATGCGTGTTGAATCAAATCAGTGTGGCTTCAAGTTGCATGTAATGCATTTTTCCTCCCATGACATGAAATGCACAGTAAGAACGCGCAGAACGTTTCCACGCACTCTCTCACTTACACAAACACACCAACAAACTAAAAATTCTGCACTCTCCAAAGGCAGTTTTTGAAATTTGAAATTTGAAATCCGAGACAGACAGCACATTCCTTTTAAACAGATAGATAATGATCCGATACTGATAGCACACCATTTTGGAGAGACAGAGAATGACCCCGGGCAGACCAGCACATCACCTTAAAAGGGATACAGAAACACAATGAACAAAAACAAAGCATTCTGTAAAACTCAGCAGGCCGTGAACATTCTGTGGATGAATTTCCCGGGCGCACGTTCAGTCAGATGATCATTCCGATATTTTAAGAAAAATGTAAAGTTTACAGATTTTTCCTGGAAAATAGCGCCTGGAAAAATAGGCAGCGAGGAAGGACAAAAGGGAATGCCTGTGATACAGTGGAGCGTGGGAGTGATTGAATAATAAATGGCACAATGCAAAAAGGCAAAGTGAGTGGTAAGCGGCCAATAAAGTAACAAAGGATGGATAGAGGAGGTGTTAGTGTGAACAGCAGAACCATTAGCAGACAATAGAAGCGGTGCTTATGATCCGATACGTTGAACCGAATGATGAGGCCAGAACACTATAACCTGCCTGGAAAGTAGGGTTTGAACGCCTTTTAATTAGACCAGGCAGCTTGCCCACCCCGGATTGATTACCTGTGCGGTTTAAATTCGGCAGCCAAGGGACTAAATCCAAAGCCAGCTTCTCACATCTTTTCAGCGCGAGAGAAACAGGACGCACTCATATTCAGGGCAGAGTCTGTTTCACGTTGAATTTGAGATTGACGTTGAATGTATGCTTATCCCTATGGAGGTGAGCTCATGCGTGCAGAAAGGAAGATACACTGATCAAGTATTTGCCGGAATCAAAACGGGGTTTATGTTGTCCAATGAGATGCAGAGCCGAGCACATCTGAGAAACATGAACTTTACTCAGTTCGGTGAGTTTCACTTTGCTCCTGGGAATCTCCAGGATTTTTGGACGCTGTGTGAACAACGGAGTGCAATCACACGTTTTAATTTGAAACAAGTCAGTTTTCTCACATGTCGACCGGCTGAGAAGTCGTTTTTTGACAAAAGGTTGGCAGGGCTCATCCGGGATTTGAACCCGTGACCTCTCGCATTTCAATTATTATAATCCCAAAGCGAGAATCATACCCCTAGACCAACGAGCCGCCGACAGTGAGGAACGTAGCTCTCAGTTTCTGACGTTAGTTTGCTATTCGGCCCATCGTGCCTGTGCTGACTCTCAGAGACCGATTTCATGAGTCCCCCTCTCCATCGTCCTGCTAATGTTTTCCCTTTGATGAAGTGATTATTTTTTGTGACATTACTTCACCAACGAGCTGCATCCTTTTCAGTAAAAGGTGAATTTGGCAATGAGGATAAATGTGATTGAATAAAAAAACTAGGAAAAAATGTTTAACACAATAACGACGAAGCTGGGGGCATACTGGATCAGCAGTCCATTGCTTCAACCTGTCAGTCACCTTGTCTCCTATTGACTGCAAAGTCAGACATCCATCCCCTACTTTTTGCATTCAAACAGAAATAATATGCACGAAAATCTACTTCACCACTTGTTTTGCCCGTGCAACCAGATCGACAGTGATGAAAATGTGCCATTAGCTTCTTAAAGCACACAGCCTTCCTTTACTTCAGGTGAGTGACTGTCCGAGATGGTTGGTTTTGAGGTTTAATCAAAACAAAGAATATAAAATTTCACAAAGCGCGATAGCTGACCACTGCCGGACTCGAACCTACAATCATCTGATAAGATCACAGTTACAATCGAAATCAGACACCTTATCCTTTAGGCCACGCGGCCGCTACCGTCGGTGCATAATTTGTTGTTTTTTATATGGAGAGCAAATTTGGGACAAGGGTTACATCAAGGAGTGGATATCGGAAAACATGAGCATATTTTGAGTAATGAACAGATGCGCTGCGATATGGATGTACACGGACACAGGCAAAGTCAATGTATCTTGAAACACAACAGTTTAACAATTCGGTTATCACAGCTGATAATCACACTCCTTTTTAAATGTACAGGATGATCCGGATAATGAGAAAATACGTTTTAAAGGGGCAATTGATGAACCGGATCTGAAAACCATCCCGTTGAAACAGACACCGAATGATCCTGGACAGGAAGCACATCCCTCTTACACAGCTGTAGAATTGCCCTTCACGGACAGCAGTTCCCTTTCAGAAGAAGAAATTGGAATTTCTCTCATTCCTGAATGCAATTGTGTTGTGCGTGAATGAGCGCGGTTCTCATGAGCACGCGGGACGGGGACGGTTGTTGAAGCCACAGGTGATAGACAAGCAGGAAAGAGGGAGGGAAATAAAACCAACCCAGACAAAAAGACAATTTAAAACATATATATATTTATTATAATAAGAAAATAAATAAATTTACAATTTTATTGCAAAAAATTGAATTTGATTTGATTGAAATAAATAAATAATTGTTTCTTAATCTATATATTTTTGATTGAACGAAGTCTGTGCGACTGCATGAAATGCACTGGAAATCAGGGTGTGCAGTCAGTAAATTCCAAAACACAGTAAGCCCATGGTGTAAGACAAGCCACGAAGGAAGATGTGGGAAACAAAGGCCATCTTTTAAAGTCGCGAGTGCTTTTCTGCACGATCAGACAGAAGCTGCGTGTGCTGTGAAAGAGGTCAAATGTAATAGAGCCAATGCAGGCAGAACAGAAAAGCACATTTATTGTGAAAGTTAAAAAGTAGGGAATGTATGTAAATATATGCATATATAAATATTGATACAGAAATTTATATACACAAAGTCAGTCAGTCAGTCATGTCTTATCTTGTCTTGATTTGATTTGTATTTGAAAATAAGGGGGAATGAGCTCATCATGTCACACAGCCCATCCGCAAGCTCTCGCTAAAATCGCTATGTTTCTAACTTATATAATTTGCCTTCTTTCACATGTGGAATAGCAAAATCCCACAGCAGACTCTTCTCCTGTCAGTCAGTCCCTGAATGCGTGTTGAATCAAATCAGTGTGGCTTCAAGTTGCATGTAATGCATTTTTCCTCACATGACATGAAATGCACAGTAAGATCGCGCAGAATGTTTCCACGCACTCTCTCACTTACACAAACACACCAACAAACTAAAAATTCTGCACTCTCCAAAGGCAGTTTTTGAAATTTGAAATTTGAAATCCGGGACAGACAGCACATTCCTTTTAAACAGAAAGATAATGATCCGATACTGATAGCACACCATTTTGGAGAGACAGAGAATGACCCCGGGCAGACCAGCACATCACCTTAAAAGGGATACAGAAACACAATGAACAAAAACAAAGCATTCTGTAAAACTCAGCAGGCCGTGAACATTCTGTGGATGAATTTCCCGGGCTCACGTTCAGTCAGATGATCATTCCGATATTTTAAGAAAAATGTAAAGTTTACAGATTTTTCCTGGAAAATAGCGCCTGGAAAAATAGGCAGCGAGGAAGGACAAAAGGGAATGCCTGGGATACAGTGGAGCGTAGGAGTGATTGAATAATAAATGGCACAATGCAAAAAGGCAAAGTGAGTGGTAAGCGGGCAATAAAGTAACAAAGGATGGACCAGAGGAGGTGTTCGTGTGAACAGCAGAACCATTAGCAGACAATGGGAGCGGTGCTTATGATCCGATACGTTGAACCGAATGTTGAGGCCAGAACACTATAACCTGCCTGGAATCTAGGGTTTGAACGCCTTTTAATTAGACCAGGCAGCTTGGCCACCCCGGATCGATTTCCTGCACGGTTTAAATTCGGCAGCCAAGGGACTAAATCCAAAGCCAGCTTCTCACATCTTTTCAGCGCGAGAGAAACAGGACGCACTCATATTCAGGGCAGAGTCTGTTTCACGTTGAATTTGAGATTGACGTTGAATGTATGCTTATCCCTATGGAGGTGAGCTCATGCGTGCAGAAAGGAAGATACACTGATCAAGTATTTGCCGGAATCAAAACGGGGTTTATGTTGTCCAATGAGACGCAGAGCCGAGCACATCTGAGAAACATGAACTTTACTCAGTTCGGTGAGTTTCACTTTGCACCTGGGAATCTCCAGGATTTTTGTACGCTGTGTGAACAACGGAGTGCAATCACACGTTTTAATTTGAAACATGTCAGTTTTCTCACATGTCGACCGGCTGAGAAGTCGTTTTTTGACAAAAGGTTGGCAGGGCTCGTCCGGGATTTGAACCCGGGACCTCTCGCATTTCAATTATTATAATCCCAAAGCGAGAATCATACCCCTAGACCAACGAGCCTCGACAGTGATGAACGTTGCTCTCAGTTTCTGACGTTAGTTTGCTATTCGGCCCATCGTGCCTGTGCTGACTCTCAGAGACCGATTTCATGAGTCCCCCTCTCCATCGTTCTGCTGATGTTTTCCCTTTGATGAAGTGATTATTTTTTGTGACATTACTTCATCAACGAGCTGCATCCTTTTCAGTAAAAGGTGAATTTGGCAATGAGGATAAATGTGATTGAATAAAAAAACTAGGGGAAAATGTTTAACACAATAACGACGAAGCTGGGGGCATACTGGATCAGCAGTCCATTGCTTCAACCTGTCAGTCACCTTATCTCCTATTGACTGCAAAGTCAGATATCCATCCCCTACTTTTTGCATTCAAACAGAAATAATATGCACGAAAATCTACTTCACCACTTGTTTTGCCCGTGCAACCAGATCGACAGTGATGAAAATGTGCCATTAGCTTCTTAAAGCACACAGCCTTCCTTTACTTCAGGTGAGTGACTGTCCGAGATGGTTGGTTTTGAGGCAGAATCAAAACAAAGAATATAAAATTTCACAAAGCGCGATAGCTGACCACTGCCGGACTCTAACCTGCAATCATCTGATAAGATCACAGTTACAATCGAAATCAGACACCTTATCCTTTAGGCCACGCGGCCGCTACCTTCGGTGCATAATTTGTTGTTTTTTATATTGAGAGCAAATTTGGGACAAGGGTTACATCAAGGAGTGGATATCGGAAAACATGAGCATATTTTGAGTAATGAACAGATGCGCTGCGATATGGATGTACACGGACACAGGCAAAGTCAATGTATCTTGAAACACAACAGTTTAACAATTCGATTATCACAGCTGATAATCACACTCCTTTTTAAATGTACAGGATGATCCGGATAATGTGAAAATACGTTTTAAAGGGGCAATTGATGAACCGGAACTGACAACCATCCCGTTGAAACAGACACCGAATGATCCTGGACAGGAAGCACATCCCTCTTACACAGCTGTAGAATTGCCCTTCACGGACAGCAGTTCCCTTTCAGAAGAATAAATTGGAATTTCTATCATTCCTGAATGCAATTGTGTTGTGCGTGAATGAGCGCGGTTCTCATGAGCACGCGGGACTGGGACGGTTGTTGAAGCCACATTTAATAGACAAGCAGGAAAGAGGGAGGGAAATAAAACCAACCCAGACAAAAAGACAATTTAAAACATATATATATTTATTATAATAAGAAAATAAATAAATTTACAATTTTATTGCAAAAAATTGAATTTGATTTGATTGAAATAAATAAATAATTGTTTCTTAATCTATATATTTTTGATTGAACGAAGTCTGTGCGACTGCATGAAATGCACTGGAAATCAGGGTGTGCAGTCAGTAAATTCCAAAACACAGTAAGCCCATGGTGTAAGACAAGCCACGAAGGAAGATGTGGGAAACAAAGGCCATCTTTTAAAGTCGCGATTGCTTTTCTGCACGATCAGACAGAAGCTGCGTGTGCTGTGAAAGAGGTCAAATGTAATAGAGCCAATGCAGGCAGAACAGAAAAGCACATTTATTGTGAAAGTTAAAAAGTAGGGAATGTATGTAAATATATGCATATATAAATATTGATACAGAAATTTATATACACAAAGTCAGTCAGTCAGTCATGTCTTATCTTGTCTTGATTTGATTTGTATTTGAAAATAAGGGGGAATGAGCTCATCATGTCACACAGCCCATCCGCAAGCTCTCGCTAAAATCGCTATGTTTCTAACTTATATAATTTGCCTTCTTTCAAATGTGGAATAGCAAAATCCCACAGCAGACTCTTCTCCTGTCAGTCAGTCCCTGAATGCGTGTTGAATCAAATCAGTGTGGCTTCAAGTTGCATGTAATGCATTTTTCCTCACATGACATGAAATGCACAGTAAGATCGCGCAGAACGTTTCCACGCACTCTCTCACTTACACAAACACACCAACAAACTAAAAATTCTGCACTCTCCAAAGGCAGTTTTTGAAATTTGAAATTTGAAATCCGGGACAGACAGCACATTCCTTTTAAACAGATAGATAATGATCCGATACTGATAGCACACCATTTTGGAGAGACAGAGAATGACCCCGGGCAGACCAGCACATCACCTTAAAAGGGATACAGAAACACAATGAACAAAAACAAAGCATTCTGTAAAACTCAGCAGGCCGTGAACATTCTGTGGATGAATTTCCCGGGCTCACGTTCAGTCAGATGATCATTCCGATATTTTAAGAAAAATGTAAAGTTTACAGATTTTTCCTGGAAAATAGCGCCTGGAAAAATAGGCAGCGAGGAAGGACAAAAGGGAATGCCTGTGATACAGTGGAGCGTAGGAGTGATTGAATAATAAATGGCACAATGCAAAAAGGCAAAGTGAGTGGTAAGCGGGCAATAAAGTAACAAAGGATGGACCAGAGGAGGTGTTCGTGTGAACAGCAGAACCATTAGCAGACAATGGGAGCGGTGCTTATGATCCGATACGTTGAACCGAATGTTGAGGCCAGAACACTATAACCTGCCTGGAATCTAGGGTTTGAACGCCTTTTAATTAGACCAGGCAGCTTGGCCACCCCGGATCGATTTCCTGCACGGTTTAAATTCGGCAGCCAAGGGACTAAATCCAAAGCCAGCTTCTCACATCTTTTCAGCGCGAGAGAAACAGGACGCACTCATATTCAGGGCAGAGTCTGTTTCACGTTGAATTTGAGATTGACGTTGAATGTATGCTTATCCCTATGGAGGTGAGCTCATGCGTGCAGAAAGGAAGATACACTGATCAAGTATTTGCCGGAATCAAAACGGGGTTTATGTTGTCCAATGAGACGCAGAGCCGAGCACATCTGAGAAACATGAACTTTACTCAGTTCGGTGAGTTTCACTTTGCTCCTGGGAATCTCCAGGATTTTTGTACGCTGTGTGAACAACGGAGTGCAATCACACGTTTTAATTTGAAACATGTCAGTTTTCTCACATGTCGACCGGCTGAGAAGTCGTTTTTTGACAAAAGGTTGGCAGGGCTCGTCCGGGATTTGAACCCGGGACCTCTCGCATTTCAATTATTATAATCACAAAGCGAGAATCATACCCCTAGACCAACGAGCCGCCGACAGTGAGCAGCGTTGCTCTCAGTTTCTGACGTTAGTTTGCTATTCGGCCCATCGTGCCTGTGCTGAATCTCAGAGACCGATTTCATGAGTCCCCCTCTCCATTGTTCTGCTGATGTTTTCCCTTTGATGAAGTGATTATTTTTTGTGACATTACTTCATCAACGAGCTGCATCCTTTTCAGTAAAAGGTGAATTTGGCAATGAGGATAAATGTGATTGAATAAAAAAACTAGGGGAAAATGTTTAACACAATAACGACGAAGCTGGGGGCATACTGGATCAGCAGTCCATTGCTTCAACCTGTCAGTCACCTTGTCTCCTATTGACTGCAAAGTCAGACATCCATCCCCTACTTTTTGCATTCAAACAGAAATAATATGCACGAAAATCTACTTCACCACTTGTTTTGCCAGTGCAACCAGATCGACAGTGATGAAAATTTGCCATTAGCTTCTTAAAGCACACAGCCTTCCTTTACTTCAGGTGAGTGACTGATGGTTGGTTTTGAGGCAGAATCAAAACAAAGAATATAAAATTTCACAAAGCGCGATAGCTGACCATTGCCGGACTCGAACCTGCAATCATCTGATAAGATCACAGTTACAATCGAAATCAGACACCTTATACTTTAAGCCACGCGGTCGCTACCGTCGGTGCATAATTTGTTGATTTTTATATGGAGAGCAAATTTGGGACAAGGGTTACATCAAGGAGTGGATATCGGAAAACATGAGCATATTTTGAGTAATGAACAGATGCGCTGCGATATGGATGTACACGGACACAGGCAAAGTCAATGTATCTTGAAACACAACAGTTTAACAATTCGGTTATCACAGCTGATAATCACACTCCTTTTTAAATGTACAGGATGATCCGGATAATGAGAAAATACGTTTTAAAGGGGCAATTGATGAACCGGAACTGACAACCATCCCGTTGAAACAGACACCGAATGATCCTGGACAGGAAGCACATCCCTCTCACACAGCTGTAGAATTGCCCTTCACGGACAGCAGTTCCCTTTCAGAAGAATAAATTGGAATTTCTATCATTCCTGAATGCAATTGTGTTGTGCGTGAATGAGCGCGGTTCTCATGAGCACGCGAGACTGGGACGGTTGTTGAAGCCACAGGTGATCGACAAGCAGGAAAGAGGGAGGGAAATAAAACCAACCCAGACAAAAAGACAATTTAAAACATATATATATTTATTATAATAAGAAAATAAATAAATTTACAATTTTATTGCAAAAAATTGAATTTGATTTGATTGAAATAAATAAATAATTGTTTCTTAATCTATATATTTTTGATTGAACGAAGTCTGTGCGACTGCATGAAATGCACTGGAAATCAGGGTGTGCAGTCAGTAAATTCCCAAACACAGTAAGCCCATGGTGTAAGACAAGCCACGAGGGAAGATGTGGGCAACAAAGGCCATCTTTTAAAGTCGCGAGTGCTTTTCTGCAGGATCAGACAGAAGCTGCGTGTGCTGTGAAAGAGGTCAAATGTAATAGAGCCAATGCAGGCAGAACAGAAAAGCACATTTATTGTGAAAGTTAAAAAGTAGGGAATGTATGTAAATATATGCATATATAAATATTGATACAGAAATTTATATAAACAAAGTCAGTCAGTCAGTCATGTCTTGTCTTGTCTTGATTTGATTTGTATTTGAAAATAAGGGGGAATGAGCTCATCATGTCACACAGCCCATCCGCAAGCTCTCGCTAAAATCGCTATGTTTCTAACTTATATAATTTGCCTTCTTTCACAGGTGGAATAGCAAAATCCCACAGCAGACTCTTCTCCTGTCAGTCAGTCCCTGAATGCGTGTTGAATCAAATCAGTGTGGCTTCAAGTTGCATGTAATGCATTTTTCCTCCCATGACATGAAATGCACAGTAAGATCGCGCAGAACGTTTCCACGCACTCTCTCACTTACACAAACACACCAACAAACTAAAAATTCTGCACTCTCCAAAGGCAGTTTTTGAAATTTGAAATTTGAAATCCGGGACAGACAGCACATTCCTTTTAAACAGATAGATAATGATCCGATACTGATAGCACACCATTTTGGAGAGACAGAGAATGACCCCGGGCAGACCAGCACATCACCTTAAAAGGGATACAGAAACACAATGAACAAAAACAAAGCATTCTGTAAAACTCAGCAGGCCGTGAACATTCTGTGGATGAATTTCCCGGGCTCACGTTCAGTCAGATGATCATTCCGATATTTTAAGAAAAATGTAAAGTTTACAGATTTTTCCTGGAAAATAGCACCTGGAAAAATAGGCAGCGAGGAAGGACAAAAGGGAATGCCTGTGATACAGTGGAGCGTAGGAGTGATTGAATAATAAATGGCACAATGCAAAAAGGCAAAGTGAGTGGTAAGCGGGCAATAAAGTAACAAAGGATGGACCAGAGGAGGTGTTAGTGTGAACAGCAGAACCATTAGCAGACAATGGGAGCTGTGCTTATGATCCGATACGTTGAACCGAATGTTGAGGCCAGAACACTATAACCAGCCTGGAATGTAGGGTTTGAATGCCTTTTAATTAGACCAGGCAGCTTGGCCACCCCGGATTGATTTCCTGCACGGTTTAAATTCGGCAGCCAAGGCCAGCTTCACACATCTTTTCAGCGCGAGAGAAACAGGACGCACTCATATTCAGGGCAGAGTCTGTTTCACGTTGAATTTGAGATTGACGTTGAATGTAAGCTTATCCCTATGGAGGTGAGCTCATGCGTGCAGAAAGGAAGATACACTGATCAAGTATTTGCCGGAATCAAAACGGGGTTTATGTTGTCCAATGAGACGCAGAGCCGAGCACATCTGAGAAACATGAACTTTACTCAGTTCGGTGAGTTTCACTTTGCTCCTGGGAATCTCCAGGATTTTTGGACGCTGTGTGAACAACGGAGTGCAATCACACGTTTTAATTTGAAACAAGTCAGTTTTCTCACATGTCGACCGGCTGAGAAGTCGTTTTTTGACAAAAGGTTGGCAGGGCTCATCCGGGATTTGAACCCGTGACCTCTCGCATTTCAATTATTATAATCCCAAAGCGAGAATCATACCCCTAGACCAACGAGCCGCCGACAGTGAGGAACGTAGCTCTCAGTTTCTGACGTTAGTTTGCTATTCGGCCCATCGTGCCTGTGCTGACTCTCAGAGACCGATTTCATGAGTCCCCCTCTCCATCGTCCTGCTAATGTTTTCCCTTTGATGAAGTGATTATTTTTTGTGACATTACTTCACCAACGAGCTGCATCCTTTTCAGTAAAAGGTGAGTTTGGCAATGAGGATAAATGTGATTGAATAAAAAAACTAGGGGAAAATGTTTAACACAATAACGACGAAGCTGGGGGCATACTGGATCAGCAGTCCATTGCTTCAACCTGTCAGTCACCTTGTCTCCTATTGACTGCAAAGTCAGACATCCATCCCCTACTTATTGCATTCAAACAGAAATAATATGCACGAAAATCTACTTCACCACTTGTTTTGCCCGTGCAACCAGATCGACAGTGATGAAAATGTGCCATTAGCTTCTTAAAGCACACAGCCTTCCTTTACTTCAGGTGAGTGACTGTCCGAGATGGTTGGTTTTGAGGCAGAATCAAAACAAAGAATATAAAATTTCACAAAGCGCGATAGCTGACCACTGCCGGACTCGAACCTGCAATCATCTGATAAGATCACAGTTACAATCGAAATCAGACACCTTATCCTTTAGGCCCCGCGGCCGCTACCGTCGGTGCATAATTTGTTGTTTTTTATATTGAGAGCAAATTTGGGACAAGGGTTACATCAAGGAGTGGATATCGGAAAACATGAGCATATTTTGAGTAATGAACAGATGCGCTGCGATATGAATGTACACGGACACAGGCAAAGTCAATGTATCTTGAAACACAACAGTTTAACAATTCGGTTATCACAGCTGATAATCACATTCCTTTTTAAATGTACAGGATGATCCGGATAATGAGAAAATACGTTTTAAAGGGGCAATTGATGAACCGGAACTGACAACCATCCCGTTGAAACAGACACCGAATGATCCTGGACAGGAAGCACATCCCTCTTACACAGCTGTAGAATTGCCCTTCACGGACAGCAGTTCCCTTTCAGAAGAATAAATTGGAATTTCTATCATTCCTGAATGCAATTGTGTTGTGCGTGAATGAGCGCGGTTCTCATGAGCACGCGGGACTGGGACGGTTGTTGAAGCCACAGGTGATAGACAAGCAGGAAAGAGGGAGGGAAATAAAACCAACCCAGACAAAAAGACAATTTAAAACATATATATATTTATCATAATAAGAAAATAAATAAATTTACAATTTTATTGCAAAAAATTGAATTTGATTTGATTGAAATAAATAAATAATTGTTTCTTAATCTATATATTTTTGATTGAACGAAGTCTGTGCGACTGCATGAAATGCACTGGAAATCAGGGTGTGCAGTCAGTAAATTCCCAAACACAGTAAGCCCATGGTGTAAGACAAGCCACGAGGGAAGATGTGGGCAACAAAGGCCATCTTTTAAAGTCGCGAGTACTTTTCTGCAGGATCAGACAGAAGCTGCGTGTGCTGTGAAAGAGGTCAAATGTAATAGAGCCAATGCAGGCAGAACAGAAAAGCACATTTATTGTCAAAGTTAAAAAGTAGGGAATGTATGTAAATATATGCATATATAAATATTGATACAGAAATTTATATAAACAAAGTCAGTCAGTCAGTCATGTCTTGTCTTATCTTGATTTGATTTGTATTTGAAAATAAGGGGGAAGGAGCTCATCATGTCACACAGCCCATCCGCAAGCTCTCGCTAAAATCGCTATGTTTCTAACTTATATAATTTGCCTTCTTTCAAATGTGGAATACAAAAATCCCACAGCTGATTCTTCTCCTGTCAGGCAGTCCCCGAATGCGTGTTGAATCAAATCAGTGTGGCTTCAAGTTGCATGTAATGCATTTTTCCTCCCATGACATGAAATGCACAGTAAGATCGCGCAGAACGTTTCCACGCACTCTCTCACTTACACAAACACACCAACAAACTAAAAATTCTGCACTCTCCAAAGGCAGTTTTTGAAATTTGAAATTTGAAATCCGGGACAGACAGCACATTCCTTTTAAACAGATAGATAATGATCCGATACTGATAGCACACCATTTTGGAGAGACAGAGAATGACCCCGGGCAGACCAGCACATCACCTTAAAAGGGATACAGAAACACAATGAACAAAAACAAAGCATTCTGTAAAACTCAGCAGGCCGTGAACATTCTGTGGATTAATTTCCCGGGCTCACGTTCAGTCAGATGATCATTCCGATATTTTAAGAAAAATGTAAAGTTTACAGATTTTTCCTGGAAAATAGCACCTGGAAAAATAGGCAGCGAGGAAGGACAAAAGGGAATGCCTGTGATACAGTGGAGCGTAGGAGTGATTGAATAATAAATGGCACAATGCAAAAAGGCAAAGTGAGTGGTAAGCGGGCAATAAAGTAACAAAGGATGGACCAGAGGAGGTGTTAGTGGGAACAGCAGAACCATTAGCAGACAATGGGAGCGGTGCTTATGATCCGATACGTTGAACCGAATGTTGAGGCCAGAACACTATAACCTGCCTGGAATGTCGGGTTTGAAGGCCTTTTAATCAGACCAAGCAGGTTGGCCACCCCGGATTGATTTCCTGTACGGTTTGAATTCGGCAGCAAAGGGACTAAATCCAAAGCCAGATTCTCACATCTTTTCAGCGCGAGAGAAACAGGACGCACTCATATTCAGGGCAGAGTCTGTTTCACGTTGACGTTGAGATTGATGCTGAATGTATGCTCATCCCAATGGAGGTGAGCTCATGCGTGCAGGAAGGATGATATACTGATCAAGTATTGGCCGGAATCAAACCCGTGTTTAGGTTGTCCAATGAGACACAGAGCCGAGTGCCTCTGAGATGCATGAACTTTACTCAGTTCGGTGAGTTTCACTTTGCTCCTGGGAATCTCCAGGATTTTTGGACGCTGTGTGAACAACGGAGTGCAATCACACGTTTTAATTTGAAACATGTCAGTTTTCTCACATGTCGACCGGCTGAGAAGTGTTTTTTTTGACTAAAAGTTGGCAGGGCTCGTCTGGGATTTGAACCCGGGACCTCTCGCCTTTCAATTATTAAAACTCCTAAGCGAGAATCATACCCCTAGACCAACGAGCCGCCGACAGTGAAGGACGTAGCTCTCAGATTCTGACGTTAGTTTGCTATTCGGCCCATCGTGCCTGTGCTGACTCTCAGAGACCAATCACATGAGTCAACCTCTCCATCGTCCTGCTAATGTTTTCCCTTTGATGAAGTGATTATTTTTGAGACATTACTTCCCCAACGACTGCATCCTTGTCAGTAAATGGTGAATTTGGCAATGAGGTTCAATGTATTGACGAAAAAAAACGAGGGGAAAATGTTTAACACAATAACGACGAAGCTGGGGGCATACTGGATCAGCAGTCCATTGCCTGAACCTCTCACTCACCTTGTCTCCAATTTACTACAAAGTCAGACATCCATCCCCTACGTTTTGCATTCAAACAGAAATAATGTGCACGAAAGTCCACTTCACCGTTTGTTTTGCCCGTGCAACCAGATCGACAGTGCTGAAAATGTGCCATTAGCTTTTTAAAGCAAACAACCTTCATTTACTTCAAGTGAGTGACTGTCCGAGATGGTTGGTTTTGAGGCAGAATCAATACAAAGAATATGGCGTGTTTGCTGACCGCTGCAGGACTCGAACTTGCAATCTTCTGATAAGATGACAGTTACAATCGAAGTCAGACACCTTATCCATTAGACCACGCGTCCGCTACAGTCGGTACCAAATTTGTTGTTTTTTATATTGAGAGCAAATTTGGGACAAGGGTTTTATCAAGGAGTGGATATCGGAAAACATGAGCATATTTTGAGTAATGAAGAGATGCGCTGCGATATGGATGTGCACGGACACAGGCAACGTCAATGTAGCTTGAAACACAACAGTTTAACAATTCGGTTATCACAGCTGATAATCACACTCCTTTTTAAATGTACAGGATGATCCGGATAATGAGAAAATACGTTTTAAAGGGGCAATTGATGAACCGGAACTGACAACCATCCCGTTGACACAGACACCGAATGATCCTGGACAGGAAGCACATCCCTCTTACACAGCTGTAGAATGGCCCTTCACGAACAGCAGTTCCATTTCAGAAGAATAAAGTGGGATTTCTATCATTCCTGAATGCAATTGTGCTGTGCGTGATTGAGCGCGGGTCTCAGGACCACGCAGGACTGGGACGGTTGTTGAAGCCACTGGTGATAGACAGGCAGGAAGGAGGGAGGATAGTAAACTGTTGCTCAACAGCTTCGTTGGTTTGGCATTGCCTTCTCGTCATCTATGCAAAAGTTCGAGCGACCGAATGGAGTTCGACATTTCGTGTAAAACAGGCACAAGAAGCTGAATGGCTTCCTCCTGCCCTTTGCAATTGGTTTGAGGGGTTAATGGACACAATGGCCTCCACCTGTCCGTTTGAAACGATTGCTTGCATCTGCTAGTGTGCAAAATACTCAGATGATAATTGGGAAGGACTGCAGCCACTTGTGCAACAGAAAGCGCAGGTACCGCAGCTAGCCTTCTTTGAAGTATTGTTTTGCTGCACAATTCACTATGCAGCCCAAGCCCAAATACTGACTTTGGTGTGAGTGGAACCCACAAATGTTTAATATGCTATGGATTAGAAGTGCCAACGTGCTATCCAGTGCACCACCGAGCCGCCAAATGTTGCATCAATCCAAAATTAAAATAGATGCATAATCTGAGCTAAAAACAGAAAAATCTGCATATACTCAGCAGACGAGGCAAAAACCTGCGAAGAGAGAAACAGAGTGAACTTGTTGGGTCGCAACTGGATCAATTTCTGCCGTCCAAAACGGATGCTCTTTCAGACCCGAATCATCATGTTACTGTTTGAAAGTGATGTTTTGTCATTGACTGATGGAACTTTTCAGCTTGGAAGGAGGCCACTTCGCCCCACTGTGTCCGCAATGTCCGACAAATACCTATCCAACCTGATCCCACTTTCCAGCTCTTCTTGTTCCCATGTAACAAACTATGGTTTCATTTTATTCATTCAAGCATGTGGACATCGCTAGCAAGGATTTAATGGCCTTCTCCTGTTCTTGTGTAACAGACTGGACGGGCTCAATTGCCTTCTACTATTTCTGAGCAACAGGTTCGTTGGTTTGGCATTGCCTTCTCCTCATCTATGCAACAGGTTCGCGCGACCGAATTTGTTGCAGTCATCCTCAGTATTGAATATCCAACTAATTTGGCGTCATCCGCAAATTGAGAAATTATGTTTTTGATTCCTAGGTCTAAATCTTAAATATAAATTGTAAACAGCAGTGGTCCCAGCACAGATCCTTCTGGAACAGCACTAGCCACCATCTGCCACTATGAAAGCTAACTTTTACCCCTGCACTCTGCTTTCTGTCTTGAAGCCAGCTAGCTATGCATTCATCTAGTTGTCTCCTGATTCGACATTCTCTGACCTGACTTGCGGTTCTTTTTTTTCCTGTTTAACAATCTAGCAATCCTAGTATTTCTTTTATATATTCTAGCATGTGGATAATGCTAGCAAGGGCAACCATTTTTGCCTTTCCCTAATTGCCCTTGTGAAGGTAATGGTTAGCCATCTTATGCAACTGAGTTTCTTGCTAGGCCATTTCAGAGGGCAGTTAAGAGTCAACCATGTTGCTCGGAATCTGGAGCCCCATTTAGGCCCAGACCAGTAAGGACTGCAGATTTCCTTCACTAAAGGAGACCATCGAACGAGATGGGTGTGTTGCATCAATGGTCAACATTACTAATACTTTTAAAATTCCTGATGTATTTAATTTAATTTAAATTGCTCTATTCTCGCGGTGGGCTATGATTTTCTCGCACTGGATTACTAGTCCAGTGCCATAACCATTATTCTATTATGTTTGGCCTCCGCCTGTGTAATGTGCTAGAGGGGCTGAATGACTCCTCCTGTTCCTGTGCAACAGGTTGAGGGATGGAATGTCATCCTCCGAGTCCTATGTGACAGGTTCGAGGGGTTGTTTAGTCTCAACCTGTTCCTGTATAACAGGTCGGTTGGTCTGAAATGCCTCGTCCTAATCCTATGCAACGTGTTCTATTAAGGGGAGAGCAGAGTGGGGTTCGGGATGTGGGGCCGCGCGGAGAGGGGGCGGAGGTCGTGTTGCAGAGAAATCTAGAATGCTAAAGAAAAATGAAAAGGAAACAATGCCGGAAAGTGATTGTTGTATTGTAACCACATTATGTCAAGAAGGGACAGAGCATAGAAACAACAGGGGGCACTAACAAAAATGATCCTGGTAAGAAAAAAAGCGATAAGATAAATAGGGCTATAGTACAAAATAATGTTACGATTTAAAGTGACAAATCTAAAAGCATTGTATCTGAATGAACGAAGCATCTGTAATAAGGTAGAAGAATTGACAGCTCAAATAGATGTAAACGGATACAATATCGTTGCAATTACAGAGATATGGTTGCACGGTGACCAGGGTTGGGAACTGAATATCAAACAATATCCGGTATTTCGGAAGGACAGGCAGAAAGGAAGAGCGGGTTGTGTGGCATTGTTAGTAAAGGATGAAATCAGCGCAAGAATGAGAAAGTTTAACAGCACGAAAAGTCAAGATGTAGATTCAGTCTGGGTGGCACGAAGGACAACGAAGGGGCAGAAAAGATTGGTGTGAGTTGTCTATAGGCCTCCAAACAGTTGTGGTAGTGTAGAGGATAACATTAACAGGAAATTGGAGCTGCATGTAACAAGGGTACTACCATCATCGAAGGTGACTTTAAACTGCATATAAATTAAAGTAATAATAATATGGCCGATTGATTCCTGGCATGTGTATGAGATGTTTTTTTAGCCCAGTATTTTCGGAGCCTATTAGGGAACAGAATATCCTATATTGGGTATTATGTAATGAGAAGTGGTTATTTAGCAATCTTTTTGACCGGGGTCCTTTCGGGAAGAGTGGCAATAATATGATTGAATTCTTTATTAAGATGGAAAGTGAAGTATTCCAATCCGAATCTATGGTCCTAAATCCAAGCAAAGGAAACGATGAATGTATGGGGAATGAATTGGCCGTGCTAGATTGGGAAGAATCAATAAACGTCATGTTGGTGGATGGGCAACAGCTAACATTTCTGGAACGAATGCATGAAGTGCGACAGTTATACTTTCCTTTCTGGTGTAAAAACACAAAAATGATACTGACCCAACCATGGCTAACAAAATAAAATAAGGATAGTATTAAATTCAAAGAAGAGTTATACAAAGTTGCCAGAAAAAGTAGCAAGCCTGAGGATGGTGGACAATTTAGAATTCAGTAAAAATGTGCCAAGAGATTGATTAAGAGGCGAGACATAGAGTATGAGAGTGAACTTGCAAGGAACATAAACACCAACTGTAGTAGATTCTACAAGTTCATAAAAAGGAAAAGATTAGTGAAGGCAAACGTAGGTCCTTTACAGACAGACACGGGAGAATTTATAATATGGAACAAGGAAATGGCAGGACAATTAAATAAATACTTCGTTTCTGTCTTCAAGGACGAGGACACAAGTAACATTCCAGAAATGCTTGCGAACCAAAGGTCTACTGCGCAAGAGGAATTAAAGGAAATGATTATTTGTAAGAAAATAGTGCTGAGGAAACAAATGGGACTGAAGGCCGATTAATCACCAGGGCCTGATGATCTGCATCCAAGAGTACTAAAAGAGATTGCAATGGAAAGAGTGCATGCATTGGTTGACAACTTCCAAAAATCTATAGTTTATGGAACAGTTCCTGCAGACTGGACGGTGGCAAATGTAACCTCACTGTTTAAAAATGGATGGAGAGAGAAAACAAGGAACTACAGACCGGTTAGCCTAACATCAGCTGCAGGGAAAATGCGAGAGCCTATAATAAAGGATTTTATAACGGCACACTTACATAATATCAAAGGGATTAGAGAAAGTCAACATGAATTAATGAAAAGAAAATCATGTTTGACAAACTGGCGTTTTTTGAGTAAGTAATAATAGAAAACATAAGGTAGAACCAGTGTATATAGTGTATTTGGATTTTCCGAAGGCCTCGGATAAAGTCCCACGTAAGATGTAGTGTGCAAAATAAAAGTACATCGGATTGGGGGTAATTTACTAGCATGAATTGAAAATTGTTTAATGGACAGGAAACAGGATCGATGGGCAGCGGGATCGGTGTCCTTGTAAAACTGTAATGTGAAAGCATACATGCAGGTGCAGCAAGCAGTTAAGAAGGCAGATGGCATGTTGGTCTTCAGTGCAAGAAGATTTGAGTAAAGGAGCAACGATGTGTTACTAGTTGTACAGAGCCTTGGTGAGACCGCACCTGGAGTATGGCGTGCAGTTTTGGTTTCGTAAATCAAGAAAGGATATACTTGCCATAGAGGGAGTGCAGCGAAGGTTCACCAGACGGAATATTGGGATGTCAGGATTGTCGTATGAGGAGAGATTGAGTCGACTCGGCCTGTATTCAGTGGAGTTTATAAGAATGAGAGAAGATCTCATTGAAACTTCTACCATTCTGAGAGGATGAATAGACTGGATGCGGGGAAGATGATTCTCCTGATGGGAAGATTTTAACAAGGAGTCACAGTCTCAGGATACGGGGTAGGTAGTTTAGAAAGGAGAAGTGGAGGTTTTTTTTCAC
Source organism: Pristiophorus japonicus (assembly GCF_044704955.1). Lineage (NCBI taxonomy): Eukaryota > Metazoa > Chordata > Chondrichthyes > Pristiophoridae > Pristiophorus > Pristiophorus japonicus. The sequence continues at coordinate 135,417 of NW_027252911.1, forward strand.
TCAGAGAGTGGTGCAGCTGTGGAATTCTCTACTACAGAAGACTGTGAAGCCCGAGTCACTGAATATATTTAAGATGGTGATAGATTTCTAGACACAAAAGACATCCAGTGATATGGGGAAAAAGCCTGAATATGTTGTTGAGATAGAGGATTAGGAATGATCATATTGAATAGTGGTGCAGACTCGAAGGGCCGAATGGACGACAACTGCATGTTTCTATGTTTTAGGATCTAAATGGACTTTTGCTCTTCTTGTAGAGCAAGCTCAAGGAACTGATCGGCTTCTGCCTCTGCTAAGGCTCAGATTTGAGGCGTTAATGGCTTCCTCCTTTCCCTGTGCAACAGTGCGGTGCGGCTGAAAGGCCTCCTCCTAAATCTGTGTAACAGAAAAGAGTGCCTCCTCGTCATCTCTGCAGCAGGTACGAGCGGCCGAATGGCGTTCTACTATTCTTGTATAAAAAGCCCAATATCTGACTGACTTCCTCTTGACCCTTGCAACTGGCTCGAAGGGTTAATGGAATTCTGCTGTCCTTCTGTAACAGGGTTGATGGCTTGCTCCGGTTGCTGTGCAACAGACTCAGTGTGCTAAGAGAACTCAATAGAAAAGTGGGTGGGATTGGAGCCACTTGTGTTACAGGAAGTGCAGGCCCGCAGTTTCCCTTCTCGGAAGTATTGATTTGCTGCAAAATGTACTGAGCGGCCGAGGAAACACCAGCTCATGACCGAAATTACGACTTAAATCCAAGCTATCCAGACGAATGCCACATCCGGCTCTTGGTCCGTAGCCTTTTAGATTACTGGAATTCAAGTGCACATTCAAGGACTTTTTAAAAGTGGTGAGGACTTCGCCATCGAAAGTCCTTTCAGGCTGTGATTTTCAGACTCTTACCACTCCCTGGGTGAAAGCATTGCACCTCAACTCCCTATAACCTCCGACCAATTACTTTAAATCTATGCCGCCTGGTTGTTGACAACTCTGCTAAGGGAAATCTATCCTTTCTATGCACTCTATCTAGGCTAGTCATAGTTTTATTCACTTCAATACGGACACCTTTTAGCCTCCTTAGTTCCAAAGAAAACAAACTCAGTCTATGCAGTATTTACTCAGAGCTAAATTCACCATCCGCCTAAATCTATCTTGTATCTTCACGAGTGCAGTCAGATCCTTCCCATAGTACCGTGAGCAGAACTGCGTGTAATACTCGAGCTGTGGCCGAACTAGAGCTTTACACATTTGAAGCATAACTTCCCCGATCTTATAATCTAGGACTCATCTAATGAAGGCAACTATTCCGTGTTGAATCTTAACATAGAAATATAGCAATTAGGCGCATCATACGCCATTTGGCACTTCGAGCCTGCACCACCACTCAATAAGATCATGGCTGATCATTCCCTCAGTACCCCGTTCCTGTTTCTCTCCATACCCCTTGATCCATTTAGCCGTAAGGCCATACCTAACTACCTGTTGAATATATCCTATGAACTGGCATCAACAACCCTCTGCGGCAGGGAATTAAACAGGTTAACAACTCTCTGAGTGAAGAAATTTCTCCTCATCTTATCCTAAATGGTCTGTCCCTTATCCTAAGAATGTGTCACCTGGTTCCGGACTTTCGCAAAATAAGTAACATTCTTCCCGCATTAACCTGTCCAGTCCCGTCAGAATCTTATACGTTTCTATGAGACCCCCTCTCATCCTTCTAAACTCCAGTGTATAAAGGCCCAGTTGATCCAGTCTCTCCTCATATGTCAGTCCTGCCATCCCGGGAATCAGTCTGGTGAACCTACGCAGCGCTCCCTCAATAGCAAGAATGTCCTTCCTCGGATTAGGAGATCAAAACTGACCAGAATATTCCAGGTGAGGTCTCACCAAGGCCCTGTAGAACAGCAGTAAGACCACCGTGCTCCTATACTCAAATCCCCAAGCTATGAAGGCCAACATACCATTTGCCCTGTTCACCGCCTGCTGAACCTGCATGCCAACTTTCAATGACCGATGTACCATGACACCCAGGTCGCGTTGCACCCCCACTTTTCCTAATCTGCCGCCATTCAGATAATATTCTGCCTTCGTGTTTTTGCCACCAAAGTGGATAACCTCACATTTATCAACAGTATACTGCATCTGCCATGTATTTGCCCACTCACCGAACCTGCCCAAGTCATCCTGCAGCCTCTTAGCGTCCTCCTAATGGCGCACACCGCCACACAATTTAGTTTCATCTGCTAACCTGGAGATATTACACTCAATTCCTTCATCCAAATAATTAATGTACTGTTAAGAGCTGGGATCACAGCACTGAGCCATGCGGCACTCCACTAATCACTGCCTGCAAATTCTTAAAAGGATCCGTTTATCCCGACACTCTGCTTCCTGTCTTCCAATTAGTTCTCTATCCACGTCAGTACATTACCCCCAATACCATGTGCTTATGTGGGACCTTGTCAACAGCCTTTTGAAAGTCCAAATAGACCACATCCACTGATTCTCCCTTGTCCACTCTGGTAGTTATATCGTCAAAAAGTCCAGAAGATTTGTCAAGCATGATTTTCCCTTCTTAAATCCATGCTGACTTGGACCGACCCTATCACAGCTTTCCAAATGCGCTGCTATATCATACTTAATTATTTATTCCAACATTTTCCCCACTACTGATATCAGGCTAACCATTCTATAATTACCCATTTTCTCTCTCCCTCCTTTTTAAAAATGTGATATTACATTAGCTACCCAGATCCAGAATTGATAGACTGTTTGAAAATGATCACCAATTCATCCACTATTTCTAGGGCCACTTCGTTAAGTACTATGGGATGCAGACTATCAGGCTCCGGGGATGTATCTGTCTTCAATCCCATCAATTTCTCTAAGACAATTTCCCATCTAATAAGGATATCCTTCGGTTCCTCCTTCTCACGAGACACTCGGTCCATTAATACACCCGGAAGGTTATTTGTGTCTTCCATCATGAAGACAGAACCAAAGTATTTGTTCAATTACTCGACTATTTCTTTGTTCCCCATTATAAATTCACCTGAATCCGACTGCAAGCGACCGACGTTTGTCTTCACTAATCTTTTTCACTTCACATATCGAAAGAAGCTTTTGCACTCATTTTTTATGTGTCCGGCAAGCTTCCTCTCATACTCTATTTCCCCCCTCTTAATTAAACCCTTAATCCTGCTCTGCTGAATTGTATATTTCTCCCAGTCCTTAGGTTTGTTGCTTTTTCTGGCTAATTTATATGTCTCTTCCTTGGATTTAACACTATCCTTAACTTCCCTTGTTCGCCACGGTTGAGCCAACTGCCCCGTTTATTTTTACTCCAGACAGGAATGTAAATTGTTAAAGTTGATCCATGTGCTCTTTTAATGTTTGCCATTGCCTATCCACCGTCATCCCTTTAAGTATCATTTGCCAGTCTATTCTTGCCAATTCACGCCTCATTCCATCGTAATTACCTTTCCTTAAGTTCAGGTCCCTAGTTTCTGAATTAATTGTTTCACTCGCCATCTTAATAAAGAATTCGACCATGTTATGGTCATTCTTCCCCAAGGGGCCTCGCACAACAAGATTGCCAATTAGCCCCCTCTCATTACACATCACCCAGTCTAGGATGGCCAGCTCTCCAGTTGATCCCTCGATATATTGATCTAGAAAACCATCCCTAATACACGACAGGAAATCGTCCACCACCGCAGTGCTACCATGTGTTCAGCCCAATCAATATGTAGATTATAATCGCCCATGGTAACTGCTGTACCATTATTGCACACATCCCTTATTTCTTGTTTGATGCAGTCCCCAACCTCACTACTAGTGTTTGGAGGTCTGCACAAAACTCCCACGAGCGTTTTCTGCCATTTGGTATTCCGCAGCTCTAGCCATACCGCTTCCATATCATCCAAGCTAATGTCCTCTTTACTATTGCATTAATTTCCTCTTTAACCAACAGCGCCACCCGCCTTATTTTTGTTTCTGTCTAGCCTTCCCAAGCATCTTATCTACTGGCCCTGCTACCGTCAAGGATTCTGTGGACATGCACTCCAAGGTCATTTGCACCTCTACACTCATCAGTGGCCTAACATTTAATGTTTATTCGCTTTCGCTATAAGCACTCCCCAAATGCATTATCGCACACTTCTCCGTGTTAAATTCCATTAAACTCCTGACCAGTTCTTTGATATCTTCCTGCAATGTACAGCTTTCTTCCTCATTGTCAACCATACCTGGTTCACTAATCTTTTAGTCACCTGCGCTAACTTGTATTTAGCGGCTAGGTGTCAAATTTGTATCGCATAATACTCTTGTGAAGCACCATGGACGTTTCTCTAATTTCAAGGCGCTAATTGTATATAAGTTGTTGTTTAAAATGTGTGTTACGTAACGTTATTCACTGGAGTTCAGAAGAATGAGAGGGGACCTCATAGAAACGTTTAAAATTCTGACGGGGTTAGACAGGTTAGATGCAGGAAGAATGTTCCCAATGTTGGGGAAGTCCAGAACCAGGGGACACAGTCTAAGGATAAGGGGGAAGCCATTTAGGACCGAGATGAGGAGGAATTTCTTCACCCAGAGAGTGGTGAACCTGTGGAATTCTCTACCACAGAAAGTTGTTGAGGCCAATTCACTAAATATATTCAAAAAGGAGTTAGATGAAGTCCTTACTACTAGGGGAATCAAGGGGTATGGTGAGAAAGCAGGAATGGTGTACTGAAGTTGAATGTTCAGCCATGAACTCATTGAATGGCGGTGCAGGCTAGAAGGGCCGAATGGCCTACTCCTGCACCTATTTTCTATATTTCTATGTTTCGATGTTATATAGAGTTTTCACCACAGAAAGAGACAATTGCACCTAACTGGTATTGCTGAAGTTAATGCTCCACACTACCCTACTTCACTTGATCCTAACAGCATATTGTTCTTTTGCTTTCTCAGTCGTGTGCTTAGGTACTCCCTCGAAAAAAATCTGTGCTATTCGCCTCAACTACTGCTTGTGTAGCATCTTCCACATTCTAACCACTCTTTGGTAAATAAGTTACTGTTGAATTGCCAACTGAATTTAGCGGTGACCTCCGTTCTGAAATCCTGCACTATATCAAACATTTTCTCCACATCAAGCCGATCACATACCTTCATAATGTTAAAAATATTTCTCCCTTGTTTTTCTATAAAGAAGCTCCCCAGTCTGTTCATTTACATTTCCCGAAATGTAAATTATTTCAGTTCTGACCGAAATGTTTCCTTCTTTGCTGTGAGATTCTATGATTCTCCGATTTAATTTTCACATCGTCTGGGAGAGGCAACAGGGCAAGCATGCAGGCAGTCTCTCTGATAATTTGCACCAACCATTGGACTATTAAAACAGCGTTATCGTGTAACTGCGATGGCCGAGAGGTTAAGGCGTTGGATTTAAAAGTTTGAATCCTCCTCGCAGTGATTCAACAGGCGACTTTTTTTTTTACTCGACTCCCTGTGGATATCACTGGAATCTGACCACAATTCCCTCCACTGCCCTTTATTACACTGATAGACGCGAAGCTGTTGTTCGAACTGGAAACACTAATTATTTATGAGTATTAATTCTTGATTGTTGGTTTGTTATAAACTACCTGCAAAAATCAGTGAGAAATATACACCGCATGAAAAAATGCCTTTTAATAAAGATCCCTGCTTTGTTCGGGAGGAAATCACCTTCCGTTCATGAGTGGGAACGGGGTTTGGTTTCATAAAGTTGAACAAGATTTGACAAAATAACAGCGGCAGCATTTGACGTTGCGATTTTCTGATAACATCAGCGTTTGCATCAAAGTGAGATGCCTTATCCATTAAGCGACGTGGCCCCTGCCGTTTGCATCAGGCTAATGATGAGAATGAAGGATTACACAGCGGAATTGCATTTTGATCAGTTCCATACTTTGCACTGCAAACCAATCAGCGGCAGCGAGCCTTTCATTGATTGAAATACGAGAAGTCACAAAGCCCCGGAGGATATGGAATTATTCATGAAATGCTGAAAACACTCCGCAGGGCTATCAGCTCTCGGCAGAACTAATGTTTTGCAGCGTTACTTCAATATACTATAGTTCCGGTGTGATTTTCGTTCCTGAATGTTTAAGTTGCTCTAAAATACTTGCAGCCTAACCGCAACTCCGAAAATATAATAGATGGCCCGTAATGAGTTCAAACCCGCAATTTTTGCGTTATTAGTACGACGCTCTCACCAACTGAGCTAACCTGCCTCAACGCTGCGTCCTTTCTTAAGTCACTTTAACATTAAAATGCTAGCATTTGTACAGCGACATTCACCTCAGCACTTCACAAGGCGGTTCTGAGCAAATTAATTACTTTTAATTCACTGTTGTAATGTAGGAGACGCAAACATGTATAGCATGGAAGGAGGCCGTTTCAGCCAATCGTGTCTGCGCAGGCCGACCAAGAGTTTTCCAGCCTAATTCTCCCTTCCCAGCTCTAAGTAGGTTACAGCACTATCAGTGGCATCCAAGTATTTTTAAAAGGTGTGAGGATTTCTGCCGCTACCGCCCATCCAGGCAATGAGTTCCCGACTACCAGGACCCCCTGGGTAAAGATATTTACCCTCATAACTCGTCTAACACTCCCCCTAATTCATCATCATAGGCAGCCCTCGGGATCGAGGAAGACTTGCTTCCACTCTTAGCATGTGTTCTTAGGTAGCTGTACAGTCTAATACGAGAACTACAGTCTCTGCCACAGGTCGGACAGATATTCGTTGAGGGAAAGGATGGAAAGGGAGCCTGGTTTGCCGCACGCTCCTTCCGCGCTTGATTTCTGCATGCTCTCGGCAACGATACTCGAGGAGCTCAGGACACTCCCGAATGAACTTCCTCCACTTCGCGCAGTCTATGGCCAAGGTCTTCCATGTGTCATTGGGGATGTCATACTTTATCAGTGAGGCTTTGAGCGTGTACTTGTAACGTTTCCTCTGCCCGCCCTTGGCTCACTTGCCGTGGACGATTTCCTCGAAGAGCGCTTGCTTTTGCAATCTCGTGTCTGGCACGTGGCCTGCCCAGCGGAGCTGATCAAATGTGGTCAGTGCTTCAATGCTGGGTATGCTGTCCTGGACGAGGACGATAATGTTTGTGCGTCTGTCCTGCTAGGGAATTTGCTGGATCTTGCAGAGACATCGATAGTGGTTTTCTCCAGCGACTTGAAGTGTTTACTGTACATGGTCCAGGTCTCTGAGCCATACAGGAGGGCGGGTATTACTACAGCCTTGTAGACCATGAGTTGGTGACAGTTTTAAGGGATTGATCTTCAAACACTTTTTTCCTCAGGCGGCCGAAGGCTGCACTGGCGCACTGGAGGCGGTGTTGCCTCTCATCATCAATGCCTGCTCTTGTTGTTAGGAGGCTCCCGAGAGAGGGGAAGTGGTACACCCCGCAATTACTTTAAAACCATTCCCCCTGGTTGTTGACCACTCTGTAAAGGGAAACAAGTCCTTCCTACCAACTCTATCTAGGCTCCTCATAAAGTTATGCACCTGAATATAGTCTCCCCTCAGCCTCCTCTGTTGCAAAGAAAGCAGACTCAGCATTTCCAATCTTTCCTCATCACCCAAATTCTCCAGTCCAGGCAACTAATTTTGTAAATCTCCTCAGTACCCTTTCCAGCGGATTTCCATCTTTTTTCTGAAATGTGATGACGAGAACGGCACACAGTATTCCAGCTGCCGCCTGACCAATGCTTTATAAAGTCAATTATAATGTCCTTGCTGTAACCTGCAGAGTTACGGACCGAGAGCTTGTAAGTGGGAATAGGCTGGATAACCTCTTGTTGGCTGGCGCAGATATAATGGTAAGTACTGCAGGGAATCCAATACGGCCAAGTTGATCTCCTGGACTAATTTCAATCGACAAGATGGAGAGGAAGTTACACAGATTTTTTTTCCCACATTAGCTTGCTTTTTTTTTCTGTTTTTTGCTTCTCACATGATTTCACATGGCTCTAGTTATGGTGCTGTGTATAAGATTTCGGTGGAAGGGGTGTAGCAGTTGTGCGGTGCGGACATATTAGGTTGGGCATTCTTTATCATTCCGCCATTGTTAATCATCACAGGTTCATATATAGCCTTCAATGTTGTTGATCAAAGTGCCTTGTGGCTCATTGTCAGCCGGCACGTGTACTATGGGCCGAAGTGGTCTCCGTCAGCGCTGTGGATTTCTAAATTTCTATGTTCCTTCACAGATCCAAACTATTCCTTCACAGACCCAGAGAGCTGCAACACTGACTCAGACTGCTCGTTCACATTCCCAGACTCTACCTTCACAGATTCAGAATCTTCCTACACAGTCCCACACTCTACCTTCACAGATCCAAACTTGTCCTACAGCGACCTAGACAGCGGTTAAACAGACGCAGGCAGCTCCCGCACAGAGGGGTACTGATCCTACACCGAGCCACACATAACTGCACAGATGCAGACACTCCTGTGCAGATAGGCAAACCTCATACACAGCATCAAAATGCTTGTTTACAGATTCAGACAGTTCCTTTCACAGACCCAGCATCAACTACACAGGAGCAAACATATCCTCATCAGCCACAGACAACACCAAAACCTTTCCAGAGAGCTTCGACAGAGACACTGACATTTCCTTCGTGAAAGCAGGCAGCTCCTGTACAGAACCAGGCAGGTGCTACACTGAAGCAGGGATCAACAGCACAGGCATAAACTTTACTACACAGGCCCATACAGCTCCTATCACAGACATAGGGACCTCCGAGACAGATTAATTCCCTTCTACATAGACATAGACAGCTTTACCCTGGCCAAGGCTTCACCAACACAGATCCAAGAGATCTCTTACACAGAGATAATCAGTTCTTACACGGGCGCAGACTGTTCCAGCAAAGGACCAGACTGCTGCTACACCCAGCCAGACAGCTAGCTTCGGAGACCCAGACACCTCATTTGAAGATCAAGACAGTATCGGCAATGAATCAAATACGCCAATACAGAGCAACATCTACCCAGGAAGATCAACCACAGACCGACACACTCCAACACGGACGCAGACTCTCCAACACAAACAGAGACAACTCTTGCACAGACCAATCAGCTCCAAACCTGACACATGGAGCTGCAATACAAATCACGACGCTCCTCCGCAATCACGGACAACACTTAAACAGACACAGTCAGCTCACAATCTGACACAGGCAGCTGCAACACAGACCCAGACAGCATCTAACGAGATCCAGAAACTGAAAGTTCTTATCGTGACCCAGACACCCCTACATATACCCAGAGAGCTTGTCATTGAATCCAATGCCTAATGCTGCAGATAACGGAAATGTATAGGCTTACAAAGGAGAGCATAGACTACGCTGCCTTTCTGCCTAATCCAACCATGCCAGCTTTTATGTTCTAATCGAATCTTCTCGAGTCTTTCCTGATTTAAATCTATCAGCATAGCCGTCTATTCCTTTCTCCCTCATATGCTTGTATAGCCTCTCCTTAAACTTATCTATACTATTCGCTTGAACCACTCCTGCATTTTGAGTTCCACATTCTCATCACTCTTTCCAGAAAGAAGTTGCTTCTGAATCCCCTAACTTGTTCATTATTTCCTCTTATGAATAACCTCACGTTTCCGGTATCGTCCGTGTAAATCCTCTCTGCACCCTCCCAAGAGCCTCTATATCATCTTTATAACCAGAACTGCATGCAGTACTCTAAGTGTGGTCTAACCGAGGTTCAATACTGGTTCAGCATAACCTTCCTACTTTGCAATTCTATAACACTGGAAATAATCTCCACTCTTAGTTACCTTTATTTTGCCTTGCTAAACTCTGTCACGATTTAAGTGAGTTGTTATACTGAGAGATCCTATTGTTCCTCTTGCACCCCCGAGAGTCAGTTGCACCAAGTAATAAGTGACCTCCATATTCTTCCCACCAAAATGTAATAACTTACATTTATGTGTGTGGAACTTCATTGAAAATGATGTGCCCATTCTGCATGTTTATCAGTGTTGTCCTTAATTTGCTGCAGTCCTTCTCAGTATAAATTTCCTCCAATTTGGTATCATTAACAAATTTGGAAATTCTGTTTTTAGTTCCAAATCTAAATCGTTATTATAATTTGTGAACAATAATGGTCCCAGCATTGATCCTTTTGGAAAACCACTGCCGACATTCTGCCAATGTGAATCGCTACCGTTTATGTCCAATCTCTGATTGCAGTCTTGAAGCGAGCTCGCTATCCATTCTGCTACTTATCCCCTGACCGTATTCAGTAGGCTATTATTTGGTATCAAAGCAAAGATCTTTTGAAAATCTCGATACATCACACTTATTGCCTTATCAAGGTCTACTCTCTCTATTACCTCTTCAAAAAGTATGTGAGGTTGGTCCAGCAGGACTTTCCCTGTTGAAATCAATGCTGATAATTCATTTTTATACTTTTGGTTTCTAGATGTTCTTCTATTAGGAAGGGTTCCATTATTTTCCTATCAAAGAGACAATCATACCCCTTGACCACCGAGCTGATTAGCTGAGACAAGCAGGGATTCACATTTTATTTTCCGCCGAAAGTGATTCAGCCTATCCCGCTTTATACTGCGTAATACAGCGACATCAACTTGTACTATCAGACTCGGATTAGTCTTTGTCTGTTTAAAATGGTTGTGCTGTCAGTGCTGCTTCACTCGGTGTATGCTTAAAAATTCAATGTGCTAGCTGCACTATTAATCTGCTTAAATCGTTGGATTCGGAATTTTATGGAATTGTTCCCGAGTAAGTTCGAGCCCTACTCGTAGTGAATCAGTGAGTGTAGGCATTTGCTCGTAATCCGCTCGGATTGGAGTTCATTTCAGCTGAAATTCTTCTGAATTATTTTGCAGCAACTTTTAGGCCACCTGTTACATCACCTCGCCCAATTATCCACTCGTTCGAGTCCAGAGGATTGGGACATTTTTAAAATCGAGCCAAGAACGACTAAAAATATGATTAAAAGAGGATAGATTATGAATGTTAACTTGCACGAAATATAGAAAACAGATAATAAGAGTTATACAGATATATAAAAAAGAAAAGAGTGGCTAAAGTAAATGTTGGTCTCCTGGAGGATGAGAATGTGGAATTAATAATGGAGAACCGGGAAGTGGCAGAGACTTTGAACAAATATTTTGTATCAGTTCTCACGGTAGAAGTCACTAAAAACATCCCAATATGGATTATCCATGGGCTATAGGGAGGGAGGCACTTAACACTATCATTATCACTAATGAAGTAATAAGATGTAAAATAATGGGACTAAAGGCGGACAAGTCACCTGAATCTGATGGCTTATATCCTAGGGTCTTAAGAGAAACGGCAGCATAGATAATGGATGGTTTGGTTGTAATCTACCAAAATTCCCTCGATTCTGGGTTAGTCCCAGCGGATTGGAATATCGCAAACGTAAAGTCCCTATTTAAATAAAAAGGCAGATGCAAAGCTGGAAACTATAAACCAGTTAGACTAACATCTGTCGTTGGGAAAAAGCTGGAGTCCATTATTAAGGAAGCAGTAGCAGGACATTTGATCAAACATGATTGAATCAAGCAGACTCAACATGGTTTTATGAAACGGAAGACATGTTTGATAAATATCCTGCAAATCTTTGAGGATATATCGAGCAGAGTGAATAAGGGGGAACAAGAGGATGTGGTGCATTTGGATTTCCAGACGGCATTCGATAAGATGCCACATAAGAGGTTACTACATAAGATAAACGCTCACGGGGTAGGCGGTAATATATTAGCATGGTAGAGGATTGGCTAACTAACAGAAATCAGAGAGTCAGGATAAACGGGTCATTTTCTGGATGGGAAACAGTGACTAATGAAGTGCCGCAGAGATTTGTGCTGGGTCCTCAACTATTTAAAATCTGTATTAATTACATGGATGAAAGGACCGAGTGTAAAGTAGCCAAGTTTGCTGATGATACAAATATGGGTGGGAAAGCAAATCGTGAGCAGCACAAAACAAACCTTCAAAGGGATATAGACAGGCTAAGTGACTGGGCAATAATTAGGCAGATTGATTATAATGTGGGAACATGTGAGGTTATCAACTTTGGCAGAAATAATAGAAAAGCAAATATTGGCCCTGAAATTCCGGCTTCCCCGGGTCTGTACGGAGTTCCTATGGACCCGGGAAGGCATCGGAAATGCCGGTTTTCAGTGTGCAAGTTTCTGACTTGCCGTATCCCTGGAGCAAGGACACTTGTAGGTGGAAATTCCCCATAATTATTCTTACTAATGTCCTCAAAAATCTTGCGCCTGAAAAAGCAGGCGCATAGCCGACTTTTACAGGCGCAAGTGTTTTAAAAAGCAAGAAACATATAAAAATAAAGTTATTGAAACATATTTTATCATTAAAAAGCCTCCCCACAACGGTAAGTTTGTTAAAGAAAATGTTAAAATTCGTGAATTTTTTAAAGATATTATTAACTTTAATTTAAATGGAAGTAGTGTAATTATTTTTTTTATAAGTGTTTTAGCTGTTTGGGGCTGTGTTTTTAGTGTTTCAGGCTCTATCACAATCATAGTAACAGGAGTATGGGATCCTGCGGAACTCCTATTACTATGATACCTCACCTGATTGGCTGCACAAAGCCATGTGACTCCAGCTCCAGGCCGTGCACACGCTGCAAAGCAGAGTCGAAGGAGTCCTCAATAAAGTCGAACGTGGTCAACAGCTTAATGTAGATGCGTATTTTATCTCTGAAATGCCCGCGGGAAGGCGAAAACGGAATTTCATGGCCCACAATTTAAATGGAGAAACGTTGAAACGTGATGCAATAAAAGGAGACCTGGGGGTCCTTGTGCATTAAACACAAAAACGTTATTATTCAGTTACAGTAAGTAATCAGGAAGGCATATAGCTTGTTGGCATTTATTGCAAGGGAGATAGAGTATAAAAACAATGAAGTCCTGCTACAACTGTACAGGTCACCACGTAGTGTACTGCGTACAGTTTTGTTCTCCATTTTAAGAAAGGTTATACTTGCATTGGAGGCTGCTCAGAGAAGGTTCTCTAGGTTCATTCCGAAGATGAGGGCGTTGATTTGAGGATAGGTTTGGTAGGTTGGCCCTATAAACATTGGAGTTCTGAAGAATGCGAGGTGATCTGATTGAAACGTATAAGATCGTTAGGGAGCTCGACTAGGTGGATGCAGAGAGGATATTTCCACTCTTAGGAGAAAATAAAACAAGGGGATATAGTCTTAAAATAATGTGCTGCCTATTTAAAACTGAGATGAGGAAACATTTCCTCTCTCAGAATTTTGTTAAACAATGCCCCAGAGCGCTGTGGAGGCTTGGTCTGAATATATTTAAAGCGGAGATAGATAGCTTTTTGAGCAATAATTTTGTAAAGGGTTATGGAGTGCGGACAGGGAAGTGGAGCTGATTCCATTATCAGATCAGCCATCATCTTATTGAGTAGCGTAGCAGGGCCAAATAGCCGACTCCTGCACCTATGTCTTATGTTCTTATGTTCCAAATATAACACATCTACTGACAACGGCAGTGGGATTTGGCTCAATGGATAAGGCGTCTGACTTTGGTGCTAACCATGCCCTGTCGGGGCTGCATAACTCACCGGGAAATAACTTTTCTATTCTGCTGTGAAACTGTCTCAAAACTGGCCATTTCTGAAACTCCCTCACCTGAAGTATTGGAAGAGTTTTGCTTACAGAATCTGATTGTAGACTTTGAAATTTGTGGACCTGGATGCTCGGGCCATACAAGTGGTGAACTGGACTTTGTCGCAGGGTATATATGTTTGGATGCAAAAAACAGGAAACCGAAGGGCAGATCACACTTTAGGCCTCAGACGAGGTGGCCGTGTGGTTAAGTAGATGTACTGCTAATCCCTTATACACTGCACGTGTTGGTTCTGATCCCATTCTCGTAATATTTTTGTGGAATGTTTCATGCCTCTGTTTTTTTTTTCATTGTACTTTTACCTTGAAGGTCATGTCCATATTCATCTTTTTCTACCAAGCATGTTACACTCAGCTCATGAAATTTCTCAAATTAATAAGCGAGCCTCGCTGGCTATTAGATAAAAGTAAATATAAACTTATAAATTTGCTCCATTTTCCCCACATTTTCCTAAATCTCAGAGCTTCACATGAGCAACTAATGAAAACTAATCCACTGAGTAAAGTTAATTGTTTCCCGGTGTAGCGGCGCTGTGTCGACTTGACGTCTGACACCCGTGTTCCATTCAGCACGCAGGAACTCGCCTGAATTTGGATACATTTAAATTCAGCGTCCAGCTCAAAATAATGTTGAAAAATCCTCAGCACTGTATTTTAGTCAGTGCCCATTCTCTAGTGCTGAAGGTTTTAAGGAGCTGGCCTTTGAATTACTATCATGTGTGTCGAATGCATACGATTATTTAGGATATACAGAGAAGGAGCAGGCCATTCGACCCAACCAGTCGATTCCCACCTTTATGGTCCACTGGACATCCTCTCATCAGAATTACGCTATATTCCTTTTTCACACGTATACTTATCTAACTGTCCCTGATATGATTATATCCTACTTGCTTCAACAAATTCCTGTGATAGTGAGTTCTACATTCTCAATCTCTGATACATAAGTTTCTTGTGAATTCTTTATTGGATTTGTTGGTGACGATCTTATATTGTTACCCTCCAGTGACGGTCCTCCCCACATGTGGAAACTCTCTCTCTGTGCATTTAACGTATCAAACACTTTCATGTCCAGCAGACCTCTATTAGGTCACTCTCAGACTTCTCTTTTCAAGTGAAAAGAGACGCGGCCTGTTCATCCTTTCCTAATATATATTTCCTCGCATTTCATGTATACTCCTTGTAAATCCTCTCTTTACCCTCTCCAGTTCCATTACATCAATTTTGTAAATTATATGGCGACCAGATTTGCACAAAGTACGCCAAATGTTGTCCATCTGTAGAGGATTCTGTAATGACTGGGAATGAACCCGGCGTCGCCAGGCTGTCTGATCAGTGTAAAAGGCTTCATTCCATGAGGTAGTTTAGAGCATTCCTGAAGGCATTTTGCTTGCAGAATCTGATTCTACATTTTGAACTTTGTCAATCTGGGTGCACGGGCAGGACTTTGAAGGTGAGGGGGACATTCTAGCAGAGTATTTCTGGTTGGAGACTAACAGCACTAGGTTGAATGGCTGAGTTGTCTTAGACAGTAGACGGGACGTTATGGCGATGGCCGCCTAAACCGTTGTGCTCATTTATTGTAAATTTTGATGCTGATGAATCTTCCCAGAATTTGACTGAAACTTACATACAATAGGCATTGAATCCCAATCTCCTTAAAACCACTGGTCTCTGTCCAAGCATTGTTCAGGTCTTGTTAAAATGAACACTGACTATTGGAATTCTTCATTTCTTGAATGAAGGTGGAACAGAGATCCGGATCGGAGATGGAACTTTTCCTCACTTCTTCCTTCAGATCATTCGTCTGGAGTAAACTGACAAAGATTTTTTAAGAAATGACATTCAAAGAGAAAACGTGCACGACTGTTCTCTTTACCATAGGACCTGCCCGTGCACCCGGAGCAACAATGTGAAAAACTGACAGTCAGCTTCTGTGAGCAAAATTAATTTCGCTAAGTCCGTTATGTAAGGTCAGAGACTGTTAGAAATGTTCGGGTAAAAACAGTTCCTTTCCACGTTGAAAGCCACTGGGCAAACCGACCTCAACAGACTCGAAACCGCAATGTTATGTTCCATGAGGAGAGGTTGAGTATACTCGGCCTATATTCTACAGAGTTTAGAAGAATAGGAGGTGATTGCATTGCGGAGCAGGCTGGAAGGGCAGAATCGCCGACCCTTTCTACTAATGCTTATTTTCTTATGTTCGTCGCATGCCTTGCGGGTGCCCCCAGATCGGCAATATGGAAAACGCAGAATCAGTCTCAGTAAGCAGGCGTTTCCATAATTTCAGTTGAGTAACTGTCAGAATTGGTCGCTTTTTGGGGAGAGTCGGAACACAGAAGAATAAGTTTTGCCCGGTGAGTTAAACAACCGGAGCACAA
Source organism: Pristiophorus japonicus (assembly GCF_044704955.1). NCBI lineage: Eukaryota > Metazoa > Chordata > Chondrichthyes > Pristiophoridae > Pristiophorus > Pristiophorus japonicus. The sequence continues at coordinate 151,500 of NW_027252911.1, forward strand.
CCCGAACCTGCAATCTTCTGACAACATCACGATTAAAACTGAACGCGGATGCCTTATCCATTCGGCAATGTGTCCACAGCTGGTCACTTTATTGTGGAGAGAATTGGGAGCTTTTTCAGGGCTTCAGCTATGATTAGAGAAAGGGTTTTACTCAAATATAAATACATTTTGAATTATTCAACAGACGCGCTGTCAACTGGGTTCACTCCTACGCAAGGAAACCCATTTCGCTTTCAAATATATCACCTTACAAATTCGGTCTTCACAGCTGTAATCAGACTAATATTAAGCAGACACACGCACAGAATGATCCTGGACAGACAGCACATCCCTTTTATACTGACAAAGAATGAACTGAACTGACAGCATATCCATTTAAAGAGACACAGAATGATCCGGAACTGACAGCACAGACATATTTAAACACATATTGGTCTACTTTGCTCAATCCTAAAATTCCCCCATCATCATATGCAGCCCCTCGGAATTGAGGAGGAGTTGCTTCCACTCCCAAAGTGAGTAATTTCATGGCTGAACAGTCCGATGCGAAATCCACAGACTCTGTCACAGGTGGGACAGACATTCGACGGGGGAAGGGGTCGATTGGGCTGGATTGCCACGCGCTCCTTCCGCTGCGTGTGCCTGGGCTCTTCATGTGGCTTGCATCAAGCCTCAAAGAGCTCAACGCCCTCCCGGATGAACTTTCTCCACCTCGGGCGATCTGCGGCCAGGGTCTCCCAGTTGTCAGTGGTGATGTCGCACTTTACCAGCGAGGCTTTGAGGATGGCCTTATAACGTTTATGTTGTCCTCCTTTGGCTCGGTTACCATGAAGGAGCTCCGCCGCAAGCATTTGCTTCTGCAGTCTCGTATCTGGCATGCGTACAATGTGGCCTGCGCAGCGAAGCTCATCGAGTCTGGGCAGTGCTTCAATACTGTGGATTTTAGCCTGGTCGAGGGCACTGATGTTGGTGTGCCTGTCCTCCCCGGAGATTTTCACGATCTAGCGGATATATCGTTGGTGATATATATTCAGCGACTTGAGGTGCCTTCTGTACATCGTGCATGCCTCAGACCCATACAGGAGAGCGGGTATTTCTACAGCCCTATGAACCATGAGTTTGGTCGTAGATTTGTTAAGATCTGATCTTAAAACACTTCTTTCCGCAGGCGGCCGAAGGCTGTTCTGGCGCACTGGAGGTGATGCTGAATCTCTGCAGTCACATATGCCTTTGTTTATAAGAGGCTGCCGAGATATGTGAAATGGTCCACGTTATCCAGTGCCGCGCCTTGGCCCGTGATGATTGGAGGGCAGTGCTGTGCGGCAATGGCAGGCTGGTGAAGGAATTTTGTCTTACGGATGTTCAGCGTAAGGCCCATGCTTTCATATTCCTCAGGGAATACAGTGATTATACCCTGGAGTTCAGCCAATGAATGTGCACAGACGCAGGCGGCGTCCGCATAGTGCAGCTCAATGACAGAGGTAGGGGTGATCTTGTACCTGCCCTGGAGGCGGCGTTGTTTAAACAGCTTCCGACTGTTCCTGAGTTTAAATGGGGAGCTTGTTGATTGTGAGGTGGAGAATGGCGGCGAGGAAAATTGAGATACGTATATGAGGGAGAAGGGAATAGAACATTAGGCTGATAGAGTTGAGGAGGAAGGACAGGATAACGTCATTTTAATTCCAGATGTATTTAATGAATTCAATTCAAATTCCACAGCTGCCATGGTTGAATGTGTACACATGCCTCTGATTTACTAAACCAGTAACATTACCACTGTGCAACCGTACTCTTAACTTCATCCTTTACTTGTGCAACTGGGTCAAGGGGGTGAATAGCCTCCTTCAGCTCCGATGTAACAGACTTGAGTGGCTGAATGGCCTGCTCCGTTTCCTAAATACAAGGGTCGAGGGCTTGAATCGCCTCCTCCTGGATCGACTGGCTTATATTAACTGGAATTTAGAAGAATGAGAGGGGATTGCATCGAAACAGATACAATTCTGACGGGATTGGACAGGTTAAATGCAGGAAGAATGTTCACGATGTTAGGAAAATCCAGAACTAGGGGTCCGAGTCTAAGGATAAGGGATAAGCCATTTAGGACTCAGATGAGGAGAAACTTATTCACTCAGAGAATTGTGAACCTGTGGAATTTTCTATCACAGAAAGTCGTTGTTGCCAGTTCGTTAGATATATTCAAAAGGGAGTAAGATGTGCCACTTACTGCTAAAGGGATCAAGTGGTATGGAGAGAAAGCAGGAATTGTGTACTGATTTTGCATGATCAGCCATCATCGAATGAATGGTGGTGCAGGCTCGAAGGGCCGAATGGCGTACTCTTGCATCCATTTTCTATTTTTATATGTTTCTATGTATCCTGTTGATGTCTAATAGGCTGAACAGCGTTTAATCATCCCCTCTATTCCAATGTAAGTGTTTTGAGGGGCCGAATAGTGTGCTTCTGTGTAACAATTTATGGGGGCTGAATGACGTCCTCTTGTTCCACTGCCACAGGCTCGAAGGACTGAATCGCCTCTACCCGTTCCAGTGTAACAGGCTCAAGTGGATGAATGGCCTCCTCCTATTCTTGTGTAACAAGCTCGAGTGGCTGAATGCCCTCTTGCTGTCTTGTCTAACAAGCTTGAGGGAGTGAATGAACTCCTCCTGTTCCTGATTTACCAGCCTCTGTGGGTTGAATATTCTTCTCCTGTTCCTATGTAACCGGATCAGGAGATTGAATGTCCTCCTGTTTTTCTAGTGTATCAGCATCTATGGGCTTAATGACAACCTCCTGTTCCTATTCAACGGATTCGAGGGGCAGAATTGCCTTTTCCTATAACTATAAAACTGTCTGGAAAGTGCTGAATGACCCACATCCTGTTCTTATTAAAACGCTTGAAATGTTGAATGGTGGCCACCTGTTACTATTTAACATGTATGAGGGGATGAAAAGCTTGCTCCTGCGTACAAGGTTCAAGGTACTGAAAGGCTTCTTCCTGTGCAATAGCCTCACATCATCATAGGCAGTCCCTCGGAATCGAGGAAGACTTGCTTCCACTCTTAGCATGAGTTGATAGGTGGCTGTACAGTCTAATACGAGAACCACAGTCTCTGTCACAAGTGGGACAGACAGTGTTTGAGGTAAAGGGTGGGCGGGGAGTCTAGTTTGCTGCACGCTCTTTCCGCTGCCTGCGCTTGATGTCTGCATGCTCTCGGGGATGAGACTCGAGCAGCTCAGTGCCCTCCTGGATGCACTTGCTCCACTTTGGGCCGTCATGGGCCAGTGACTCCCAAGTGTCAGTGGGAATGTCACACTTTATCCGGGAGGCTTTGAGTGTGTCCTTGTAAAGTTTCCACTGCCCACCTTTGGCTCGTTGGCAGTGGACGAGTTGCGAGCAGAGCGCTTGTTTTGGGTTTCTCGTGTCTGGCATGCGAACTATGTGGCCTGCCCAACGGAGCTGATCATGTGTAGTCAGTGTTACAATGCTGGGTATGTTGGCCTGGACGAGGATATTAAATTTGGTGCGTCTGTCCTCCCAGGAGATTTGTAGGATCTTTCGGACAAATCGTTGGTGGTATTTCTCCAGCGACTTGCGGTGTCTACTTTACATCTTCCACATCTCTGAGCAGTACAGGAGGGCGGGTATTACTACCGCCTGTCGACCATGAACTTGGCGAAGTATTGAAGTTCTGGTCTTCAAACACACTTTTCCACAGGCGGCCGAAGGCTGCACTGGCGCACTGGAGACGTTGTTGGAACTTGTCGTCAATGCCTGCTATTGTTGATAGGAGACACCCGAAATAATGAATTGGTCCACGTTGTCCAGGGCCGGACCATGGATGTTGATGACTGGGGGGCAGTGCTGTGCAGCGAGGACAGGTTGGTGGAGGACCTTTGTCTTACTGATGTTTAGCGCAAGCGCCATGCTTTCGTGTGCCTCAGTAAATACCTCGACTGTGTCCTGGAGTTCAGCCTCTGTGTGAGCACAGACGCAGGCGTCATCTGCGTACTGTAGCTCACGACAGTGGTTGGGATGGTCGTGGACCTGGCCTAGGGATGGCGAAGAATGAACAGGTTTCCCCTGGTTCTGTAGTTTAGTTCCACTCCAGCGGGGAGCTTGTGGACTGTGAGGTGGAGCATGGCAGCGAGGAAGAATGAGAAGAGGGTTGGAGCGTTGACGCAGACTGCTTGACCCCCGATCCGGAAGTGGATTGCGTCTGTGATGGATCCGTTGGTAAGGATCACGGCCTGCATGTCATCGTGGAGCAGGCGGAGGATGGTGACGTACTTTTGGTGGCGTCCGAAACGGAGGAGGACGCTCCTTCAGCTCTCGTGGTTGAGAGTGGGAAAGGCATTTGTAAGGTCGAAGAAGGCCATGTTACCTTCATTTTTCATGCAGCTGTCGTGCTGCAACAAATCATATCCGTTGTTCCCCGGAGGGGACGAAATCCGCTCTGCAATCCGTGAGGAGCTCCTCGGCCACAGGGAGAAGTCAGTTGAGGAGGATGCTAGCGACGACTTTCCAAGTGGCTGATAGCAGGGAGATTCCCCTTTAGTTGCTGCAGTCGGACGTATTGCCTTATTAAAAATGTTCACGATCACTGAATCACTAAGATCTCCCGGCATGCTTTCCTCCCTCCAGATGAGAGAAAGAAGGTCAGGTATTCGCGCCAGCAGTGCCTCACCGCCATACTTTAGTGCCTCAGCAATGATTCCGTCAGCCCCCGTAGCCTTGTTATTTGTTAGTTTTCTTATGGCGTTTTCCACCTCGTGCAGTGTTGGGGTCTCATTGAGGTGGTGGCGGGAATGGAGGCAAGTACACTCATGTCAAGCATTGGATTACATCGGATATACAGCACTGAAACAGGCCATTCACCTCAGCCAGCCTTTTATGCTCCACTGGAGCCTCCACTCAACATTCCTCAACAGCCTAATGCTCTATTCCCTTCTCTCTCCTATGCCTGTCTAGCCCCTCCATAAATACTTCCATACTATTCTCTTCAACTACTCCCTGTTGTACCGAGTTACACAATATCACCACTCTTTGGCTAAATAAGTTTGTTCTGAATTCCCTATTTTGATTTCATGGTGACTATCTTATATTGAGAGCGTCTAGTTATTCTGATCCTCACAAGTTGAAACATTCTAACTGTATCCACTCCATCAAAATCTTTCATAATTTTAAATGTCTGTATCATGTCACGCCTCAGCCTTCCTTTTTCAAGAGAAAAGAGACACTGCCTGTTCATCCTTTCCTAATTTGTATACGCTGGCTGTTCTTGCATCATCCTTGTAAATCTTCTCTGCATCCTCTGAAATGCCTCTATGTCCTTTTTATAACATGGCGACCAGAACTGTACGTAGTACTCTCAGCGTTATCTTATGAAGGTTAAATACAGGTTTAGCATAATGTCACTACTTTTCAATTCTGTATGTCTAGAAATAAATCAGCGTGTTTGGTTTGCTTTTTATGGCCTTGCTAACTTATGCCGTTATTTTTTTTAGAGTTTTTGTATTTTGTACTCCGAGATCTCTTTGTTCCTGTACACCACCCAGACTGGCAACTTCCATTAATAAGTGACCTCGTTAAGTCTCCTACTTAAATGTAACACCTCATATTTATATGGTTTGAAATTCATTTGCCAATTATATGCCCATTCTGCAAGTTTATTAATGTCCTCTTGTAAGTTGGTGCAGTGTTCCTCCGTATTGACTATCCCTCCTAATTTGGTGCCACCCGCACATTTAGAAATGTTGTTTTTGATTCCAAAATCTAAATCTTTAATATAAATTTTGAACAACAGTGGTCCCAGCACCGATCGTTGTGGAACGCCACTACACCTTCTGCGGCTAAGAAACGCTAACTTTTACACATATTCTTTGATTTCTGTCTTGAAGCTAGCTAGCTATCCGTTCTGCTAGTTGTCACCTGACTCCGCATTCTCTGACCTGGTTTGAGGCATTTCTTGTTCCGATGTAACAATCTATTATTTTTTATTTTATTCATTCAAGCTTGTCGACATCGCTAGCAAGGGACGGATTTGTTGCCCATCTCCATCTGCTCTTGTGAAATTGTTGGTGAGTCACTTTACGCAACCGACTGGCTCGCCATGCCATTTCAGAGGTCAGTTAAGAGCCAACGACATTGCTGTAGGTTTGGAGTCCCATGTAGGCCCAGACCGGTAAGGACGGCATAATTCTTTCCCGAAAGGAGACAAGTGAACCAGATGAGGAATTTGTTACAATGGTCATCATTATTGATACCTTTAAAATTCCAGATTTACTTTATTGAATTTAAATTTCCCCACTCTCGTGGTGGGCTATGATTTCTTCTCTCTGGATTATTAGCCCAGTGACATAACCATCATGATACTATGATTGACCTCCATCTGTGTAATGCGCTCAAGGGGCTGAATGACACCTCCTATTCTTTTGCAACAGGTTGCGGGAAGGAATGGTGTGCCCTGTTCCTATACAACAGGATCGGGAGATTGATTAGCCTCCTCCTGTTCCTGTATAACAGGTTCGTGAGTCGCAAATGCTTCATCCTCAGCCTTTCGAATGGCTAAATGGACTTCTAGTCTTCTTATAGATAAGTCTCAAGGAGCTGAATGGCTTCCGCCATTCCTATGCCTCAGGCTCGAGGGGTTAATGGCCTTCCCCTGTCCTTGTGCAACAGACTGGAGAGGCTCAATGACATCCTCCTATTTCTGCTCAACAGCTTCGTTGGTTTGGCATTGCCTTATGGTCAACTATGCGAAAGGTTCGAACGACCGAATGGAGTTCGACATTTCTTGTAAAACAGGCGCACACAGCTGAATGGCTTCCTCCTGACCTTTGCAATTGGTTTGAGGGGTTAAATGACTCATTGGCCTCCACCTGTCCCTGTGTAACAGGCTCGATTGCTTGCGTGCAAAATATTCAGATGATGCTTGGGAAGGACTGGAGCCACTTGTGCAACAGAAAGTGCAGGGACCAAAGTTAGCTTTCTCTGAAGTATTGCTTTGATGCAAAGTTCACTGTGCGGCCCAGGCTCAAATCCTGACTCTGGTGGGAGTCGAGCACAAAAACTTTGAATGTTTAATATGCCAAGAATTAAAAATCTAACGTGCTATCCATTGCGCCTCAGTGTCGCCAAATTGTGCATCAATACAAAGGTAAAATAGTGTTCCTGCGTAATCTGAGCAAAAAAAAATCTGGAAACACTCAGCTAGATGAGGCAGAATCTGCGGAGAGAGAAACAGAGTGAACGATTCAAGTCGATGAACTTTCATCGCCACTTGATCAACCTCCGCCGTCTAAAACGGATGCCCTGTCAGACCCGAATTATTATGTTTGAAAGGGATGTTTTGTCATGGACTCGTAGAACCTTTCAGCACGGAAGGAGGCTACTTCGGCCCAGCGTGTCCGCACAGTCCGAAAATTGCTATCCCGCCTAATCTCACTTTCCAACTCTTCTTGTAACCATGCAACAATCTATTGTTTTATTTTATTCATTCAAGCATGTTGCAATCGCTAGAAAGCGGTTAATGGCCTTCTCCTGTTCTTGTGTAACAGACTGGAAAGGCTCAATTGCCTCCTACTATTTCTGAGCAACAGGTTCGTTGGTTTGGCATTGCCTTCTCGTCATCTATGCAACAGGTTCGCGCGACCGAATTTGTTGCAGTCATCCTCAGTATTGAATATCCAACTAATTTGACGTCATCCGCAAATTGAGAAAGTTGTTTTTGATTCCCAGGTAGAAGTCATTAATATAAATTGTGAACAACAGTGGTCCCAGCACCGATTCTTGTGGAACAGCACTAACCACCTTCTGCCACTCTAAAAAGCTAACTTTTACCCCTACTCTCTGCTTTCTCTCTTAAAGCCAGCTAGCTATTCATTTATCTAGTTGTCTCCAGACTCCACATTCTCTTACCTCTCTTGCAGTTCTTCTTTTTCCTGTGTTACAATCTAGAGATCCTATTGTTTCTTTTATTCATTCTAGCATGTGGACAATTCTAGCAAGGGCAGCCTTTGTTGCACTTCCCTAATTGCCCTTGTGAAGGTGATGGTTAGCCACCTTATGCAAATGAGTTTCTCGCTCGGCCTCTTCAGAGGACCATAAAGAGCCAACCACGTTGCTCTGGATCTGGAGCCACATTTGGGCCCAGACCAGTAAGGACTGCAGATTTCCTTCACTAAAGGAGATTATTAAACGAGATGGGTGTGTTGCATCAATGGTCAACATTTTACTACTTTTAAAATTCTAGATGTATTTAATTAAATTTAAATTGTCCTACTCTCTTGGTGGACTGTGATTTTCTCTCACTGGATTACTAGTCCAGTGCCACAGGCCTCCGGCTGTGTAATGTGCTAGAGGGGCTGAATGACTCAGGCTGTTCCTGTGCAATATTTTGAGGGACGGAATGTCATCCTCCGAGTCCTATGTAACAGGTTCGAGGGGTTGATTAGTCTCAACCTGCTCCTGTATAACAGGTCGGTTGTTCTGAAATGCCTCGTCCTAATCCTATGCAACGTGTTCTATTCAGGGGAGAGCAGAGTGGGGTTCGGGATGTGCGGCCGGGGGGTGCGGTGGGGCGCGGAGGTCGTGGTGCAGAGAAATCTAGAATGCTAAAGAGAAATGAAAATGAAGCAATGCCGGAAAGTGATTGTTGTAATGTAACCACATTATTTCAAGAAGGGACAGAGCATAGAAACAAAAGGGGGCACTAACAAAAAGGATCCTGATAAGAAAAAAAAGCGATAAGATAAATCGAGCTATAGTGCAAAAAATTTTATGATCTCAAATAATGTTAAAAAGACAAAACCAAAAGCATTGTATCTGAATGGACGAAGCATCTGTAATAAGATAGAAGAATTAACAGCGCAAACAGATGTAAACAGATAAAATATCGGTGCAATTACAGATATATGCTTGTACGGTGACCAGGGTTGGGAACTGAATATCAAATGATATTCGGTAGTTAGAAAGGACAGGCATAAAGGAAGAGCGGATTGTGTTGCGTTGTTGGTAAAGGATGATATCAGTGCAATAATGAGAAAGGTATTCTGCTCAGAAAGACAAGATGTAGATTCAGTTGGATGGCGCTAAGGAGAACGAAGGACCAGAAAAGATTGGTGTGAGTTCTCCATAGGCCTCCAAACAGTTGTGGTAGTGTAGAGGATAACATTAACAGGAACTTAGAGCTGCATGTAACAAGTGTACTACCATCATCGAAGGTGACTTTAAACTACATTTGAATTAAAGTAATAATAATGTGGCCGATGAATTCCTGGCGTTTTTACCAGTTGTTTTTTTAGCCCAGTATTTTGCGGAGCGTACTAGGGAACAGAATATCCTAGATTGGGTCTTGTGTAATGAGAAGGGGTTAATTAAAAGTCAAGTTGTCTGGGGTCCTTTAGCGAAGAGTGGCAATAACTCGATTAAACTCGTTAATAAGATGGAAAGTGAAGTAGCGCAATCCGAATCTATGGTCCTAAATCTAAGCAAAGAAAACTACGAATGCATGGGGAATGAATTGCGTGGGTTATGATAGATTGGGAAGAGTCAATAAACGTCATGTTGGTGGATGGGCAAGGACTAACATTTCAGGATCGAATGTATCAATTGCGGCAGTTATACTTTCCTTTCTGGTGTAAAAAAAAGGATGCTGGCCCAACCATGGTTAACAAAATAAATTAAGGATAGTATTAGGTTCAAAGAAGAGTAATACAAAGTTGCCAGAAAAAGTACAATCCTGAGGATGGGGAACAATTTAGAATTCAGCAAAAATGTGCCAAGAGATTGATTGAGAGGCGAGAAATAGAGTATAAGAGTGAACTTGCATGAACATAAAAACCGGCTGCAGTAGATTCTTGAAGTTCGTAAAAAAGAAAAGATTAGTGAAGACAAATGTAGGCCCTTTACAGACAGAAACGGGGGAATTTATAATGTGGAACAAGGAAATGGTAGGACAATTAAATAAATACTTCGGTTCTGTCTTCAGGGAGGACATAAATAACACCCCAAAAATGCTTGTGAACCAAAGGTCCAGTGAGCAAGAGGAATTAACGGACATGATTATTTGTAAGAAAATAATTCTGAGGAAACTAAAGGGAATGAAGGCCGATAAATCCCCAGGGCCTGATGATCTGCATCCCAGAGTACTAAAAGAGGTTGCAATGGAAATAGTGCATGCATTGGTTGACAACCTCCAAACATCTATAGATTATGGAACAGTTCCTGCAGTTTGCACGGTGGCAAATGTAACCCCACTGTTTAAAAATGGAGGGAGAGAGAAAACAAGGAACTACAGACCGGTTAGCCGAACACCAGTTGTAGGGAAAATGCGAGAATCTATAGTAAAGGATATTATAACGGAACACTGAGATAATACCAAAGGGATTAGACAAAGTCAACATGAATTCATGAAAAGAAAATCATGTTTGACAAACCTACTCGAGTTTTTGAGGATGTAACTGGTAGAAACGTTAAGGGAGAACCAGTGGATATAGTGTATTTGGATTTTCATAAGCCCTGTGATAAAGGCCCACGTAAGATGTAGTGTGCAAAATTAAAACATATATGATTGGGGGTAATATACTAGCATGGATTGAAAATTGGACAGAAAACAGGATCTATGGGCAGCGGGACCTGGTGTCCTTGTAAAATAGTATTTTGAAAGCATACATGCAGGTGCAGCAAGCAGTTAGGAAGGCAGATGGTATGTTGGCCTTCATTCCAAGAGGATGTGAGTAAATGAGTAAAGATGTGTTACTACAGGTCTACAGGGCCTTGGTGAGACCGCATCTGGAGTATTGTGTGCAGTTTTGGTTTCGTTACACAAGAAAGGATATACTTGCCATCGAGGGAGTGCAGCGAAGGTTCACCAGATGGATTATTGGGATGGCAGGACTGTCGTATGAGCAGAGATTGGGTCGACTCGGCCTGTATTCTGTAGAGTTTAGAATAATGAGAGAGGATCTCATTGAAACGTATACCATTCTGAAAGGTTTGAATAGACTGGATGCGGGGAAGATGATTCACCTGTTTGGGAAGGTTATAACAAGGGGTCACAGTCTCAGGATACGGGGTAGGAAATTTAGGAAGGAGAAGGTGAGATTTATTTTTCATTCAGAGAGTGGTGCAGCTGTGGAATTCCCTTCCACAGAAGGCTGTGAATGCCGAGTCACTGAATATATTTAAGAGGGAGATAGATTTCTAGACACAAAAGACATCAAGTGATATGGGGTAAAAGCGTGAATATGGTGTTGTGATAGAGGATTAGGAATGATCATATTAAATGGCGGTGCAGACTCGAAGGGCCGAATGGACAACTACTGCTCCCGTTTGCTATGTTTCTATGTTCTCGGATCTAAATGGACTTATACTCTTCTTGTAGAGCAAGCTCAAGGAACTGATCGGCTTCTGCCTCTCCTAAGGCTCAGATTTGAGGCGTTAATGGCCTCCTCCTTTCCCTGTGCAACAGTGCAGTGCGGCTGAATGGCCTCCAGCTAATTCTGAGTAACAGGAAAGTGTGCCTGCTCGTCATCTAAACAGCAGGTACGAGCGGCCGAAGGCTTTCTACTATTGTTGTATAAAAAGCCCAAGGATCTGCATTACTTCCTCTTGTCCCTTGCAACTGGCTCGAGGGGCGAATGGAACCCTGCAGTCCTTCTGTAACAGGTTCGATGGCTTGCTCTTGTTCCTGTGTAATAGACTCAGGTTCTAAGAGACCTCAATGGTAAAGTGGGTAGGATTGGAGCCACTTGTGTAGCAGGAATTGGAGGGAACGCAGTTTCCCTTCTCTGAAGTATTGATTTGCTGCAAAATGCACTGAGATGCCGAAGAAACACCAGATCATGACCTAAATTCCGACTAAAATCCGACCTATCCAGACTAATGCCACTTTCCAGCTCTTGGTCCATAGCCTTTTAGGTTACTGGAATTGAAGTGCACATTCAAGGACTTTTAAAAGTCGTGAGGACTTCTGCCTCTAAATCACTTTCAGGAGTGGATTCCAGACTTTCACCACACCTGAGTGAAAACAGTGTACCTCAAATTCCGGAAAACCTCCAACCAATTACTTTAAATCTATGACACCTGGTTGTTGGCCACTCTGCTAAGGGAAATACATCCTTTCTATGCACTCGATCTCGGCCACTCATAATTTTATTCACTTCAATAAGGACCCCCTTAGCCTCCTCTGTTCCAAAGAAAACAAACCCAGCCGATGCAATATTTACTCAGAGCTAAATTCACCATCCGCCTAAATCTAACCTGTATGCGCACGAGTGCTGTCTGATCATTCCTGTAATGCGGTGACCAGAGAAGCATGCAATAATCTAGCTGTGGCCCAACTCGAGTTTTACACATTTGAAGCATAACTTCCCCGATCTTATATTCTATGGCTCATCTAATGAAGGCAAGTATTGCGTGTTGCTTCTCAACATAGAAACATCGAAAATAGATTCAGCAGTACGCCATTCGACACTTCGAGCCTGCACCACCACTGAATAAGATCATGGCTGATCATTCCCTCAGTACCGCTTTCCTGTTTCCGCCCTACCTCTTGATCCTTTTAGCCATAAGGGCCACAATAACTCCCTGTTGAATATATCCAAACAACTGGCATCAACAACTATTTGCGGCAGGGAATTCCACAGGTTAACAACTCTCTGAGTGAAGAAGTTTCTCCTCACCTTCGTTCTTAATGGCCTACCCCTTATTCTAAGACTGTGTCCCCTGGTTCTGGACTTTCCCAACATTTTGAACATTCTTCCCACATCTAACCTGTCCAGTCCCGTCGGAATCTTACATATTTCTACGAGATCCCTTCTAATCCTTCTAAACTCCAGTGTATAAAGGCCCAGTTGATCCAGTCTCTTTTCATATGTCAGTCTAGCCATCCCTGGAATCAGTCTGGTGAAACGTCGCTGCACTCCCTCAATAGCAAGAACTTCCTTCCTCAGATTAGGAGAGCAAAACTGAAAACAATATTCCAGGTGAGTTCTCACCAATGCCCATTACAACTGCAGTAAGACGACCCTGCTCCTATACTCAAATCCCCTAGCTATGAAGGCCAACATACCATTTTCCTTCTTCACAGCCTGCTGTACCTGCATGCCAACTTTCAATGACTGATGAACCATGACACCCAGGTCTCGTTACACCTCACCTTTTCCTAATCTGCCGCCATGCAGATAATATTCTGCCTTCATTGTTTTGCCACCAAAGTGGATAACCGCACATTTATCAACATTATACTGCATCTGCCATGTATTTGCCCACTCACCTAACCTGTCCAAGTCAACCTGCAGCCTCTTAGCGTCCTCCTCACGGCTCACACCGCCAGGTAATTTAGTTCCATCTGCAAACCTGGAGATATCACACTCAATTCCTTCATCTGAATCATTAATGTATTCTGTGAAGAGCTGGGGTCCCAGCACTGAGCCCTGAGGCACTCCATTAGTAACTGCCGGCCATTCTAAAAGGAACCCGTTTATCCCGACACTCTGCTCCCTGTCTGCCAACCAGTTCTCAACACTTCGGTTCTGTCTTCACAAAGGAAGATACAGATCACCTGCCGAATGTACTAGGGAACAGTGGGTCTAGTGAGAATGAGGAACTGAAATATATCCTTATTAGTTGGGAAATTGTGTTCGGGAAGTTGGTGGGATTAAAGGCCGATAAATCCCCGAGTCCTAATAGACTGTATGTCAGAGTACTTAAGGAAGTAGCCCGAGAAATAGTGGATGCATTGGTGATCATTTTCCAACAATCTATCAACTCTGGATCAGGTCCTATGGACTGGAGGATAGCTAATGTAACGCCACGTTTTAAAAATGTTGGGAGAGACAAAGCGGCTAATTATAGACCGCTTAGCCTGACATCCATAAAGCGGAAAATCTTGGAATCAATCATTAAGGAGCCCATTTCGAAAGCAGTGACAGGATCAGCATAGATTTATGAAAGGGAAATCGTACTTGACGAATCTTCTGGAATTTTTTGAGGATGTAACTAGTAGAGTGCACAAGGAGAATCAATGGATGTGGTGTATTTGGGCTTTCAAAAGGTTTTTAACGAGGCCCAGCACAAGAGATTGGTATACAAAATCAAAGCGCATGGTATTGGTGGTAATGTACTGAAGTGGATAGAGATCTGGTTGGCAGACAGGAAGCAGAGAGTCGGCATAAACGGGTCCTTTTCAGAATGGCAGGCAGTGACTAGTAGAGTGCCTCAGGGCTCAGTGCTGGGACACCAGCTCTTTACAATATACATTAACGATTTGGAATAAGGGATAGAGTGTAATATCTCCAAGTTTGTGGATGACACTAAACTGGGTGGCGGTGTGAGGTTTTAGGAGGACGCTAAGAGGCTGCAGCGTGATGTGGACAGATTAGGTGCGTGGGCAAATACATGGCAGATGCAGTATAATCTGGATAAATGTGAGGTTATCCATTTTGGGGGCAAAAACACGAAGGCAGAATATTATCTGAATGGTGGCAGACTAGAAAAAGGGGAGGTGCAGCGAGACCTGGGTGTCATGGTTCATCAGTCACTTAAAGTGGGCACGCAGGTACAGCAGGCGGTAAAGAAGGCAAATGGTATGTTGGCCTTCGTAGCTCGGGGGTTTGAATATAGGAGCAGGGAGGTCCTACTGCAGTTGTACAGTGAGGCCTCACCTGGAATATTGTGTTCAGTTTCGGTCTCCTAATCTGAGGAAGGACGTTTTTGCTTTTGAGGGAGTGCAGCGAAGGTTCACCAGATTGATTCCAGGGATAGCAGGGCTGTCATATGAGGAGAGACTGGATCAAATAGGCCTTTATTCACTGGAGTTTAGAAGGATGAGAGGGGATCTCATAGAAACATATAAGATTTTGACGGGACTGGACAGGTTTGATGCGGGAAGAATGTTCTCGATATTGGGGAAGTCCAGAACCAGGGGAGATAGTCTTAGGATAAGGGTCAGGCCATTTACGACTGAGATGAGGAGAAACTTCTTCACTCAGAGAGTTGTTGACCTGTGGAATTCCCTGCCGCAGAGAGTGGTTGATGCCAGTTCATTGGGTATATTCAAGAGGGAGTTATATATGGCCCTTACGGTTAAGTGGATCAAGGGGTATGGAGAGATAGCAGGACAGCGGTACTGAAGGAATGGTCAGCCGTAATCTGATTGAATGCCTGTGCAGGCTCGAATGGCTTAATGGCCTACTCCTGCACCCATTTTCTTTGTTTCTCTGTTTCTATCCACGTAAGTACATTACCTCCAATACCATGTGCTTTGATTTTGCACACAATTCTTTTGTGTGGAACCTTATCTAAAGCATTTTGAAAGTCCAAATACACCACATCCATTGGTTCTCCCTTGTCCACTCTGCAAGTTACATGTTCAGCAAATTCTGGAAGATTCGTCAACCTTGATTTTCTCTTAGAAATCGATGCTGACTTGCACCGACCCTGTCACTGCTTTCCAAATGCGCTGCGATTTCATCTTTAATAATTGATTCCCCACGACTGATGTCAGGCTAACAGATCTATAATTACCCATTTTCTCTCTCCCTCCTTTTTTAAAAAGTGGTGTTACATTACCAACCCTCCAGTCCATGGGAACTGATCCAGAGTCGATAGACTGTTGGAAAATGATCACGAATGCATCCACTATTTCTCTGGACACTTCCTTAAGTACTCTGGGATGCAGACAATCAGGCCCCGGGGATTTATCGGCCTTCAATCCCATCAATTTCCCCAACACAATTTCCCATCTAATCAGCATATCCTTCAGTTCCTCCTTCGCACTAGACCCTCGGTCCCCTAGTACATCCAGAAGGTTATTTGTGTCTTCCGTCGTGAAGGCAGAACCAAAGTATTTGTTCAATTAGTCTGCCTTTTCTTTGTTCCCCATTATAAATTCACCTGAATCCGACTGCAAGGGACCTACGTTTGTCTTCACTAATCTTTTTCTCTTCCCATATATATAAAAGCTTTGGCAGTCATTTTTTATGCTTTTGGCACACTTCGTCTCATACTCTTTTTTCCCCTCTTAACAAAACCCTTAGTCCTCCTTGGCTGAATTCTAAATTTCTCCTCGTCGTCAGGTTTCCTGATTTTTCTGGCCAATTTATATAACTCTTCCTTGGATTTAACACTATCCTTAATTTCCCTTGTTAGCCACGGTTGAGCCATCTTCCCGTTGTATTTTTACTCCTGACAGGGATGTATAATTGTTGAAGTTCATCCATGTGGTCTTTAAATGTTTTCCATTGCCTATCCACCGTCAACCCTTTAAGTATCATTTGCCAGTCTATTCTAGCCAATTCAGGCCTCATACCATCGAAATTACCTTTCCTAAAGTTTAGGTCCCTAGTTTCTGAATTAAATCTTTCACTCTCCATCTCATAAAGAATTCTACCATGTTATTGTCACTCTTCCCCAAGGGGCCTCGCACAAAAAGATTGCCAATAAGTCCCTTCTCATTACACATCACCTAGTCCACGATGGCCAGCTCTCTAGGTGGTTCCTCGACATATTGGTCTGAAAAACCATCCCTAATGTACTCCAGGAAATCGTCCTCCACAGCATTGCTACCATTTTGTCAGCCCAATCATTATATAGATTAAAGTCGCCCATGGTAACTGCTGTATCTTTATTGCACACATCCCTTATTTGTTGTTTGATGCTGTCCCCAACCTCACTACTACTGTTTGGAGGTCTGTACACAATTCCCACCAACGTTTTCTGCCATTTGGAATTCTGCAGCTCACCCCATACAGCTTCCAAATCATCCAATCTAATGTCCCTGCTTTTCATTGCATTAATTTCCTCTCTAACCAGCAAAGCCACCCCGCCTCCTTTTCCTTTCTGTCCATCGTTCACAAGCATCTTATCGACCTGCCCTGCTACCGTCAAAGATTCTGTGGACATGCATTCCAAGGTCATTTGCACCTCTACACTCATCAGTGGCCTAACATTTAATGTTTATTCGCTTTCCCTATAAGCACTCCCCAAATGCATTATCTAACACTTCTCCGGGTTGAATTCCATTAAACCCCTGACCAGTTCTTTGATATCTACCTTCAATGTACAGCTTTCTTCCTCATTATCAAGCATACCTGGTTGACCAATCTTTTAGTCACCTGCGCTAATTTGTATTTAGTGGTTCGCTGTCAAATTTGTATCGCATAATACTCTTGTGAAGCGCCTTGGACGTTTCGCTAATTTCAAGGAGCTAATTATATATAAGTTGTTGTTGTTTAAAATGTGTGTTACATAACGTTATATAGAGATTGCATCACAGAAAGAGACAAATGTACCTAACTGGTGTTGCTAGAGTTAATGCTGCACACGTCCCTACTTCACTTGATCCTATCAGCATATTGTTCTATTTCTTTCTCACTCATGTGCTTAGGTAATTCCCTTTAAAATGAATCTGTGCTATTCGGCTCAACTACTGTTTATGTAGCATCTTCCACATTCTAACCACTCTTTGCTAAATAAGTTGCTCTTGAATTGTCTACTGAATTTATCGGTGACCTCCCGTTCTGAACTCCTCCACAATAGCAAACATTTTCTCCACATCAACTCGATCAAATACCTTAATAATGTTAAAAATATATCTCACTTGTTTTTCGAGAAAGAAGCTCCCCACACTGTTCAGTTTTCCCCGAAATGTAAATTCTTTCAGTTCTGACCGAAATGTTTCCTTCTTTGCTGTGAGATTCTGTGATTCTACGATTTAATTTTCACATCGTCTGGGAGATCCAAGAGGGCAAGCATGCAGGCGGTCTCTGTGATAAATTGCACCGACCATTGAACTATTAAAGCAGCTCTACTGTGTAGCTGCGATGGCCGAGTGGTTAAGGCGTTGGACTCGAAATCCAAAGGGGGTTTCCCTGCACAGGTTCGAACCCAGCTCGCAGCGATTCTACAGGTGCTCTTTTTTATCGACGAAAGGGGATCTCATTGGAACTCCCTCCACTGCTCTTTATTACACTGATTGACGCTAAGCAGTTGTTCGAACTGGAAACATTAATAGTATATCGGTATTAATTGTTAGTTTGTTGGAAACTATCTGCAGAAATCAGTGAGCAATATACACAACATGAAAAAATGCCTTTTAATAAAGATAAGTGCATTGTTTGGGAGGAACTCACCTTTAGTTAATGAGTGCGAACGAGGTTTAGTTTTATAAAGATGAACAAGTTTTGCCAAAATGACCACGGCAGTGTTTGACGTTGCAATTTTCTGATAACATCAGTGTTTGCATCAAAGTAGATGCCTTATCCATTAAGCGACGTGGCCCCTGCAGTTTGCAGCAGACGAATGTACAGCAAAATTCTAAAGGGTTAAAGTGTAATAAAAAGTCAAGTATGAAATCTCGGTTCTGCAATGCAAGGAGTATTCGGAACCCAGGAGAGGGCTCTGAGCTAGTTAGAGTGGGTGAGAGCTCAGATCACAGGAACGCAAGAAAAAATGCAAAAGGCAGGAGGCAACAGAGCAGAGTAGCACTGGGGCAAGTGTAAACGACAAGGTGATAGGAAGGGACAATATGTATGAAAATAAAGGGGCTGCAGGAGAGGTCAAAACTAAAAATCATGGTTTAAAATCTAGTATTAAAACACTTTACCTAACCGCACGCAACATTCGAAATAAAGTAAATGAGTTGACGGCACAAATCATCATAAATGGGTATGATTTGATGACCATTACAGAAACGTTGCAGGTTGGCCAGGACAGGGAATTAAACATACAGCGGTATCTGACAATTCGGAAAGATAGACAAGAAGGGAAAGGAGGTGGAGTAGCTCTGTTAATAAAGGATGTTGTGAGAGATGATATTGGCTCTATGAACAAAATGTTGAATCATTGTGAGTGGAGATTCGAGTTGTCAGGGGAAAAAGTCACTGGTGGGCATAGTTTATAGGCTCCCAAATAATAGCTTCACGGTGGGGCGGGCAATAACCAAGGGAATAATGGAGGCATGTGAAAAAGAAACGGCAGTTATCATGGGGGATTTTAACCTACATATCGATTGGTCAAATCAAATCGCACTGGGTAGCCTTGAGGAGGAATTCACAGAATGCATACGGGATTGTTTCTTAGAACAGTATGTTACAGAACATACAAGGGAGCAAGCTATCTTAGATCTGGTCCTGTGTAATGAGACAGGAATAATTAACGATCTCCCAGTAAAAGCTCCTCTCGGAATGAGTGACCACAGTATGGTTGAATTTGCAATACAGATTGAGGGTGAGGAAGTAGTGTCTCAAACGAGCGTACTATGCTTAACCAAAGGTGACTATAGTGGGATGAGGGCAGAGTTGGCGGACGTAGACTGGAAACACAGACTAAACGGTGGCACAATTGAGGAATGGTGAAGGACCTTTATGGAGCTCTTTCATAGTGCTCAACAAAAATATATTCCAGTGAAAAAGAAGGGCAGTAAGAGAAGGGATAACCAGCCGTGGATAACCAAGGAAATAAAGGAGAGTATCAAAATGAAAACCAATGTGTATAAGGTGGCGAAGGTTCGTGGGAAACTAGCAGATTGGGAACATTTTAAACGACAGCAAAGAATGACGAAGAAAGCAATAAAGAAAGGAAAGATAGATTACGAAGGTAAACTTGCACAAAACATAAAAATAGTTTGTAAAAGCTTGTACCGATATATAAAACGGAAAAGAGTGACTAAAGTAAATGTTGGTCCCTGAGAAGATGAGAAGGGGGATTTAATAATGGGAAATGTGGAAATGGCTGAGACCTCAAACAATTATTTTGCTTCGGTCTTCACAGTGGAACACACAAAAACCATGCCAAAAACTGCCGATCACGGGAATGTGGGAAGGAAGGACCTTGAGATAATCACTGTCACTCGGGGGGTAGTGCTGGACAGACTAATCGGACTCAAGGTAGAAAAGTCCCCTGGTCCTGATGAAATGTATCCCAGGGTATTAAAAGAGATGGCGGACGTTCTAGCAGATGCATTCGTTATAAACTACCAAAATTCTCTGGACTCTGGGGAGGTACCAGCGAATTAAAAATCAATAAATGTAACGCCTCTTTTTACAAAAAGGGGGCAGATAAAAGGCAGGTAACTATAGACCGGTTAGTTTAACATCTATAGTGCGGAAAATGCTTGAAGCTATCATTAAGGAAGAATAGCGGGGCATTTAGATAGGAATAGTACAATCAAGCAGACGCAACATGGATTCAGGAAGGGGAAAGCATGTTTAAATAATTTACTGGAATTCCTTGAGGATATAACAAGCATGGTGGATAGAGGTGTACCGATGGATGTGGTGTATTTAGATTTCCAAAAGACTTTCGATACGATGCCACTAAAAAGGTTACTGCAGAAGATAAAGGTACGCAGAGTCATAGGAAATCTATTAGCATAGATAGCGAATTGGCTAGCTAACAGAAAGCAGAGAGTCGGGATAAATGGGTCCTTTTCAGGTTGGAAATCGGTGGTTAGTGGTGTGCCACAGGGCTCGGTGCTGGGAACACAACTGCTTACAATATGCATAGATGACCTGGAAGAGGGGACAGAGTGTAGTGTAACAAAATTTGCAGATGACACAAAGATTAGTGGGAAAGCGGATTGTGTAGAGGACACAGAGAGGCTGCAAAGAGATTTAGGGAGGTTAATTGAATGGGCTAAGATTTGGCAGATGGAATACAATGGCGGAAAATGTGAGGTCATCCACCTTGGGGAATAAAAACAATAAAAAGGAATATTATTTGAATGGGGAGAAATTACAACATGCTGAGATGCAGAGGGACCTGGGGGTCCTTGTGCATCAAACTTCATGGATCCCAAAATGTTAGTTTGCAGGTGCAGCAAGTAAGCAGGAAGGCGAATGGAATGTTGGATTTCATTGCGAGAGGGATGGAGTACAAAAGCAGGGAGGTCCTGCTGCAACTGTGTTGTTGAGGACGCACCTGGAGTATTGCGTGAAGTTTTGATCACCTTACTTTAGGAAGGATATACTAGCTTTGAAGGGGGTACAGAGACGATTCACTAGGCAGATTCCAGAGATGAGGGGGTTACCTTATTATGATAGATTGCGTAGACTGGGTCTTTACTCGTTGGATTTCTGAAGGATGAGGGGTGATCTGAAAGAAACATTTAAAATAATGAAAGGGATAGACAAGATAGAGGCAGAGAGGTTGTTTCCACTGGTCGGGGTGACTAGAACTAGCGGGCACAGCCTCAAAATACGAGGGAGCCAAATTTATACCGAGTTGAGAAGGAATTTATTTTCCCAGAGTGTTGCGAATCTGTCGAATTCTCTGCCCAAGGAAGCAGTTGAGGCTCGCTCATTGAATCTATTCAAATCACAGATAGATACATTTTTAACCAATAAGGGAATTAAGGGTTACGGGGAGCGGGAGGGTCAGTGGAGCTGAGTCCACGGCCAGATCAGCCATGATCTTGTTGAATGGCGGATCAGGCTCGAGGGGCTAGATGGCCTACTCCTGTTCCTCATTCTTATGTTCTTATAATGAGGGATTACGCAGTGGAATTGTATTTAGATCAGTTCCATACTTTGAACTGCAAACCAATCAGCGGCAGTGAGCCTTTCACTGATTGAAATACGAGAAGTACTAAATCCCCGGAGGATATGGAATTGTTCATTTAATGCTGGAAACACTCCGCGGGGCCACCAGCTCTCGGCAGAACTAATGTTTTGCAGCATTGCTTCAATGTATTACAGGTTTGGTGTGAGTTTCGTCCCTGAATGTTTAAGCTGCTCTAAAATACTTGCAGCCCAACTGCACCACCAAAATTAAAATAAATGGCCTGTAATGGGTTCGAACTCGCCAATTGGGCGTTAGTAACACCAAGCGCTAACCAAGTGAGGCAATCGGCCTTCATGCTATGTACTTTCTTATGGCACTTTTACATTAAAATGATAGCATTCCTATAGCGACTTTCACCTCAGCACTTCCCAAAGCAGTTCACAACAAATTAATTACTTTTAAAATGTGATCACTTTTTAGTGTAGGACATGCAAAAATGTACAGCATGGAAGGAGGCCATTTCAGCCAATAGTGCCCGAGGAGGCCGATCTCGAGCTTTCCAGCCTAATTCCCACTTCCCAGCTCTAAGTGCGTCCTATGGGTTACAGTAATTTAAGTGGCATCCAAGTATTTTTAAAATGTGTCAGGGTCTCTGCCGCATTGAGGCATTGAGTTCCCGACCACCATGACGCCCTGGGTAAAGACATTTATCCTCGCAGCTCATCTAACCCTCCCCCTAATTCATCATCATAGGCAGTCCCTCGGAATCGAGGAAGACTTGCTTCCACTCTTAGCATGTGTTCTTAGATGGCTGTACAGTTCAATACGGGAACCACAGTCTTTGTCACAGGTCAGACAGACCGTCGTTGAGGCAAAGGATGGGCAGGGAGCCTGGTTTGCCACAGCTCATTCCGATGCCTGCACCTGATTTCTGCATGTTCTCGGCGACGATACTCGAGGAGCTCAGCACACTCCCGCATGCACTTCCTCCACTTCGGGCGACCTATGGCCAAGGACTCCCAGGTCACAGTGGGGATGTCACACTTTATCAGGGAGGCTTTGAGGGTGTCTTTGTAACGTTTCCTTTGTCCACCTTTTGCTCATTTGCCGTGGACGAGTTCCGAGAAGAGCGCTTGCTCTGGCAGTCTAGTGTCTGGCATATGGCCTGCCCAGCGGAGCTGATCAAGTGTGGTAAGTGGTGCAATGCTGGGGATGATGTCTTGGACGAGGCCGCGAATGTTTGCGCGTCTGTCCTGCCAGGGGATTTGCAGGATCTTGACGAAACATCGCTGGTGGCATGTCTCCAGCGACTTGAGGTGTTTACTGTACATAGTCCACGTCCCTGAGCCATAAAGGAGGGCGGGTATTACTTCAGCCTTGTAGACCATGAGCTTGGTGAAAGTTCTGAGGGACTAATCTTCAAACACTCTTTTCCTCAGGCGGCCGAAAGCTGTACTGGCGTACTGCAGGCAGTGTTGGATCTCATCATCAAAGCCTGCTCTTGTTGATAGGAGGCGCCCGAGAGAGGGAAATTGGTCCACCCCGAAATTAGTTTAAATCTATTCCCCCTGGTTGTTGACCACTCTGCAAAGGGAAACAGGACCTTCCTACCAACACTATCTAGAGCCCTCATAAAGTTATGCACCTCAATATAGTCTCCCCTCAGCCTCCTCTGGTCCAAAGAAAACAGACTCAGCATTTCCAAACTTTACTCATCACCAAAATTCTCCAGTCCAGGCAACTTTTTTGCAAATCTCCTCAGTACCCTTTCCAGCGCAATCACAGCTATTTTTTGAAATGTGTTGACCAGAACGGCACACAGTACTCCGGCAGCGGCCTAACCAATGTTTTATACAGTCAAGTACAATGTCCTTGCTGTAACCAGCAGAGTTACGGACCGAGAGCTGGTAAGTGGCATTCGGTTGGATAACCTTTTGTTGGCTGGCGCAGATACGATGGTAAGTACTGCAGGGATTCCAATACGACCAAGTTGATCTCTTGGACTAATTTTGATCGCGTAGATGGAGAGGAATGTTAACAGATTTTTTCTGCACAATTGGCCTGGGTTTTTTTTCTGCTTTTTTGCTTCTCCCATGCGTTCGCATGGCTCGGGTTGGGGCGGTGTGTTTAATTTTTCGGTGCAAGGTGTGTAGAAGTTGTGTGGGGTGGACTTATTGGGCTGGGCGTTCTTTATCTTTCCGCCATTGTCATACTTCACAGGTTCATATATAGCCTTCAGGGTTGTTGATCAAAGGGCCCTGTGGCTCTTTGTCGGCTGGCATGTATACTATGGGCCGAATTGGCCACCTTCGGCGCTGTGGACTTCTAGATTTCTATTTACTTTCACAGCCCCAGACTATTCCTTCACAGACCCAGAAAGCTGCAACACATATTCAGACCGCTCTTTCACAGTCCCAGACTCTACCTTCACAGATTCACAATCTTCCGACACAGTCACACAATCTACCTTCACAGATCCAGACTTTTCCTGCACCGACCCAGACAGCAGCTAAACAGACCCATGCAGCTCCCGCACAGAGGGGTACTGATCCTACACCGATTCAGACATTACTGCACAGATCCATACACTCCAGTGCAGACAGGCAAAGCTCATACACAGCATCAAAATGCTTGTGCACTGACTCAGACAGTTCCTTTCAGAGACCCAGCATCACCTGCACAGGAGCAAACATGTCCTCATCAGCCGCAGACAATACCAATACATTTCCAGAGAGCTTCGACAGAGACACTGACATTTCCTTCGCGAAAGTAGGCAGCTCCTGTACAGAACCAGACAGGTGCTACACTGAAGCAGGGATTAACAGCACAGGCATAAACCTTCCTACACAAACCCATACAGCTCCGTTCAGAGACATTGGGACCTCCGAGACAGATTAAGTCCCTCCTACATAGACATAGACAGCTCTACCCTGGCCAAGGCATCACCAACACAGATCCAAGAACTCCTACACAGATATAAGCAGTTCTTGCACGGGCGCAGACTGTTCCGACAAAGGACCAGACTGCTCGTTCACCGAGCCAGACAGCTCGCTTCGGAGATGCAGACATCTCATTTAAAGATAAAGACAGCACCGGTACTGAATCAAAAAGCTCAATGCAGAACCACACTGACCCAGGGAGATCAACCATAGACAGATACACTCCATCACAAATGCAGACTCTCCGGCACAAAAAGAGACAACTCTTGCAGAGACCCAGTCAGCTCCAAACCTGACACATGGAGCTGCAACACAAAGCCCAACGCTCCTACACAAACCCGGACAACACTTAAACAGACACAGTCAGCTCAAATTCTGATACAGGCAGCTGCAACACAGACCCAGACAGCACCTAAAGAGACTCAGAAACTATTACACAGAAACAGAAGGCTCTTACAGTGACACAGACACTCCTACCTATACTCAGAGAGCTTGTCATTGAATCCAATGCATAATGCTGCAGATAACTGAATTAAATAGGCTTACAAAGGACAGCATAGCGTATACAGCCTTTCCCGAATATTCTGGAGTCTTTCTTGATTTAAATCTATCAGCATAGCCATCTATTCCTTTCTACTTCATATGCTTGTATAGCTTCTCCGTAAATGTATCTATAGTTTTCGCTTGAACCACTCCTACGCTTTTGAGTTCCACATTCTCATCACTCTTTCCAGAAAGAAGTTGCTTCTGAATTCTCTATTTGATTCCTGGATTTCTTGATGACTATCTTATATTGGTGGCCTCCAGTTATGCTCTTCCCCACATGTGAAAACATTCTCTCTGTAAACAATCCATCAAAATCTTTCATAATTTTAAATAAATCTATTAGGTCACCCCTATAGATCAATCTTCAAGAGAAAAGAGACCCAGCTTGTTCAGTATTTCCACTTATGAATAACCTCCCATTTCTGGTAGCATCCGTGTAAATCTTCTCTGCACCCTCCCAAATGCCTCTATATCATCTTTATAATAGGATGACCAGAACTGCATGCAGAACTCTAAGTGTGGTCTAACCGAGGTTCAATACAGGTTTAGCATAACCTTTCTATTTTGCAATTTTATACCACTAGAAATAACCTCCACTTCTTAGTTACCTTTATTTTGTCTTGCTAAACTCTGTGACAATTTTTGTGATTTGTGTAGTTGTACTCAGATATCCTATTGTTCCTCTACCCCACCGAGAGTCGTTTGTGCCAAGTAATTCGTGACCTCCATATTCTTCCTACCAAAATGTAATACCTCACATGTGTGTGTGTGGAACTTAATTGAAAATTATCTGCCCATTCTGCGTGTTATTAATGTTGTCCTTAACTTGTTGCAGCCCTCCTCAGTTTCAATTTCCTCCAATTTGGTATCATTGGCAAATTTGGAAATTCTGTTTTTAGTTCCAAATTCTAAATCGTTAATATAAATTGTGAACAATAGTGGTTCCAGCATTGATCCTTTTGGAACACCACTACCCATCTTCTGCCAATGTGAATATCTGCCTTTTACCCCCAATCTCTGATTTCAGTCTTGAAGCTAGCTCGCTATGCATTCTGCTGCTTATACCCTGACGTTGCTCAGCAGGTTATTATTGGGTATCATAGCGAGGGTCTTTTGAAAATCTAGATACCTTATACTTATTGCATGATCAATGTATACCCTCTCTATAACCTCTTCAAACATTATGAGTTTGGTCCAGCAGTACTTTCCCTATTGAAATCCATGCTGATTATTCATTTTTATACTTTTGGTTTCGAGATGTTCTTCTATTTTCTCCATTAGTAAGGGTTACATTATTTTCCTATATAAGTAACAATCATACCCCTTGACCAACGAGCTGATTAGCTGAGACAAGCAGGGAGTACAGCATTTAATTCCCGCCGAAAGCAATTCAGCCATTTCCGCTTTCTATTGTGTAATACAGCGACATCAAGTTGTTGTACTGTCAGTCTCGGATCAGGCTTTATCTGTTTAAAAGGCTTGCGCTCTCAGTGCTGCTTCATTCAGTGTGTGTTTAAAAAAATGCGACGTGCTAGCTGCCGTGGCTGGGTGGTTAAATTGTTGGATTAGGAATGTAATCCAATTGCTTCTGAGTAAGTCCGAGCCCTGTTCACAATGAATCAGTAGCTGTAGGCATTCGCACGTAATCCGCTCTGTTTGGAGGTCGTTTGAGGTGTAATTGTTTTGAATAATTTTGCAGCAACTTTTCGGCCACCTGTTCCGTCTCGCTCACCCAATCATCCACTCGCGCGAGTCCAGAGGATTGGGACATTTCTATAATCCAGCAAAGAATTACTAAAAATATGGTTAAAAGAGGGTAGATTATGAATGTTAACTTGAACGAAATATAAAAACAGATAGTAAGAGTTTCTATCGGTATGTAAAAAGGAAAAGAGTGGCTAAAGTAAATGTTAGTCTCGTGGAGGATGAGACTGGGGCATTAATAATCGAGAACAGGGAAATGGCAGAGACTTTGAACAAATATTTTGTTTCAGTTCTCACGGTAGAAGTCAGTAAAAACATTCAAATAGTGGATAATCCAAGGGCTATATGGAGGGAGGAACTTAATACTATCATTATCACTAATGAAGCAGTATGAGGTAAAATAATGGGACTAAAGGCGGACAAGTCCCTGGACCTGATGGCTTATATACTATGGATGCATTGGTTGTATCCACAGGATATAAGCCATCAGGTCCAGGGGTCCTATGGAGGAGTTGCTTCCACTCCCAAAGTGAATTCTTTGATGGCTGAGCAGTCCGATACGAGAGCCACAGACCCTTTCACAGGTGGGACAAACATTCGTCAGGGGAGGGGGTCGGTGGGGCTGGTTTGCCGCACGCTCCTTCTGCTGCGTGCGCCTGGGCTCTTCATGCTCCTTGCATCGAGCCTCAAAGAGCTCAACGCCCTCCCGGATGGATTTTCTCCACCTCGGGCTATCTGCGGCCAGGGTCTCACAGGTGTCAGTGGTGATGTCGCACTTTCCCAGCGAGGCTTTCAGGGTGTCCTTATAACGTTTACGCTGTCCTCCTTTGGCTCGTTTACCATGAAGGAATTCCGCATAAAGCATTGCTTATGGAGTCTCACATCTGGCATGCGTGCTATGTTGCCTGCCCAGCGAAGCTGATCGAGTGTGGTCAGTGCTTCAGTACTGGGGATGTTACCCTGGTCGAGGACACTGATGTTGATGCGTCTGTCCTGCCAGGAGATTTGCAGGATCTTGCGGAGACATCGTTGGTGATATATCTCCAGCGACCTGAGGTGCCTTCTGCACATCGTCCATGCCTCAGACCCATACAGGAGGGCGGGTACTATTACAGCCCTGTAGACCATGAGTTAGGTGGTAGATTTCAGGGCCTGGTCTTCAAACAGTCTTTTCCGCAGGCGGCTGAAGGCTGCACTGGAGCACTGGAGGAGATGCTGAATCTCCACATCAATGTCTGCCTTTGTTGATAAGAGGCACCCCCTCATTTCCAATGGAATTCTTCCAGTCACACAGCCTTCGTTCAATCAAAAAATATCTAGATTATGAATCAATTATTTATTTATTTAAAACAAATCAAATTCAATTTTTTTTAAATAAAAATTAAATGTATTTATTTTCTTAAGTTGTTTAATATATATATATATTTGTAAATTGGCTTTCAGTGGGCTGGTTTTACGTACCTCCCTCTTTCCTGCCTGTCTATCACCTGTGGCTTCAATAACCGTCTCTGCCCCGCGTGGTCCTGAGCCCCACTGCACAATTGCCTTCAGTGATGATAGAAATCTCACTTTATTCATTTAAAAGGGAACTGCGGTCAGTCAAGGGTGATTCTGCATCTGGGTAAAAGGGATGTTATTGCAGTCCCCGATCATTCTGTATCTCTTTAAAAGGGCTGGTTGTCAGTTCCGGTTCATAATCTTTCCCTTTAAAACGGATTGTCTCATAAACCCGGGTCATCCTGTATAGTTTGAGAAGGAGTATGATTTCAGCTGCAATGACCGAATTGTTAAACTGTTGTGATCCAATTTACATTGGGGTTTCCTCTGCCGGGTGCGCACCCAGATCGCAGTGCATCTGTTCATTTACTCGAAATATGCTCATCTTTTCCTCAATCCACTCCTTGATTTTGCTCGCAATATACACAACAACACATTAGGTGATGGGGGCAGCGGCCGTGTGGTCTAATGGATACAGCGTCTGACTTCGATTATAACCGCGAACTTATCAAAACATTGCAGAGTCGTATCTTGCCGCGGTCAATTGACCCGCTGCCTGAAATTTTATATTCGTTGTTTTGATTCTGCCGAGAAACCAACCATCACTTCCAGTCACTCAGCTGAAGGAAAGGAAGGATGTTTGCTTTTGGAATCGAATAGCACGTTTTCATCATTGTCGATCTGCATGCACGGGCGCAGCAAGCTGTGAAGTGGACTTTCTTGCACATTATTTCTGTTGGGTTACAAAAAGCAGGAGATTGAAAGGCTGACGCTTGGCTGAATAAAAGGCGAGGTGGCCGAGAAGTTAAGGCGATGAACTACTAATCAATTTTGTTCTACACGCATGGGTTCGAATCCCATCCTCGTCGTATTTGTGTTCAGCTTTGACTCCCCTGGTCACTTTGTCAATCACATTAACCTCATCGCCGAGTTTCCCTTTCACTGACAAGAATGCTGCACTTTGCTCATGTTATGTCTCAAATTAATAATATATTCGTCAAAAGGATAACAGTTGCAGGACTGCGGAGAGGGGGACTAATTAGATAGCTCTCTGAGGGACAGCGCAAGCACGATGGGCCTAATATCTTTTCTCACTACCGTCAGAATCTGAGAGCTGCGCTTTTCACTGTCGGCGGCTCTTGTTCTCGGGTTATGATTCTCGCTTAGGAATGATCACATTTGAAATGCGTGAGGTCTCGGGCCAAATCCTGAACGAGCCCCGTCATTTTTTATTCAAAGTTCCGCTTCTCACAGCCGCTTGACATGTGAGAAAACAGACATATTTCACATTAAAATGTGTAATTTTGCGCCGATTGTTCCCACAGCGTCCAAATCCCAGAGCAAAGTGAAACTCACACAACTGAGTAAAGTTAAAGTATCTCAAAGGTACTCGGCTCTGTGATTCGTGGATAACCTAAACCCGTGTTTAGTTCCGGCCAATAATTGATCAGTATATCTTCCTGTCTGTCCGCATCAGCTCTGCTCAGTGGGGATACGCATACATTCAGCGTCAATCTCCACCTCTGCCCTGAATATGAAGGCGTCTTGTTTCTCTAGAGCTGAAAAGATGTGAGAAGCTAGCTTTTGAATTAGCCTCTTGGTTGACGGATTCAGAGCGGACAGGAAATCAATCCGGGGTGGCCAAGCTACCTGGTCTGATGAAAAGGCGTTGACACCTAATATTGCAGGCATGTTATAGTCTTCTGGCCTCAACATTAGGTTCAACGTATCGGGTGATAAGCACCGCTCCTATTGTCTGGTAATAGTTCTGCTATTCCCACGAACACCTCCTTTGGACCATCCTTTGTAACCTTATTCCCCGATTACCACCCACTCTGCCTTCTCCATTGTGCCATTTATTATTAATCACTCCTGCGTTCCACTGTATCACAGACATTCCCATTTGACCTTTCTCGCTGCGTATTATTTCCAGGCGCTATTTTTGTTGAAAAAAATCTGTAATCTTGAAATGTTTCCTAAAATATCGGAATGATTATCCGACAGAACGTGAAACCGGGTTCTGCATCCACAGAATCTGCACGACCTGCTGAGTTTTACATATTTATCTGTTTTTATTCATTCTATTTCCGTGTCCCTTTTAAGGGGATGTGCTGTCTGTCCGAGATCATTCTCTATCTGTTTAAAATGGTGTGCTATCAGACCCGCATCGTTCTGTGTCTGTGTAAAAGCGATGTGCTGTCTGTCCCGGAGTTCACATTTCAAATTTCAAAAACTGCCTTAGAGGGTGCAGGAATTTTAGTTTGTGTGTGTGTTTGTGTAAGCCAGTGTGTGTGCAAACGTGCTGTGCGATCTTACTATCATGTGAGAAAAATGCATTACATGCAGCTTGAAACCGTACTGATTTGATTGAACACTCCTTCGTGGACTCTCTGACGGTAGAAGAATCTGCTGTGGGATTTTGCTATTCCACATCTAAAAGAAGGGAAAATACACAAGTTAGAAATATAGCGATTTTATCGAGGGCTTGCGTGTGGGCTGTGTGACATGATGACATCCTCCACCCTTATTTTCAAATTCAAATCAAATCAAATAAAATCAAGAAAAGACGAGACAAGACAAGACAAGACATGACTGACTGACTGACTTTGTATATTTAAATATATGTATATTTATATCCAATCCCAACTTTTTAACTTCCAAAATAAATGTACTTTTTCTGTTCTGCCTGCACGGGGCTCGATTACGTTTGACCTCTTTCACAGCACAAGCAGCTGCTGTCAGATCCAGCAGAAAGACACACGCGACACATACTGGATCATTATTAAGATCAATTGCAGTGGCTAAATTTTACTCATATTTAGCACAGTGGTACTGAGGACAACTATAACCCGTGAATTGCTGCCTTGGCTGAGATCAACTAACAGCCCAGATCAAGGACCGAACTTGGCACCTTCCCAGTCAGTATTGCCGAGTATTCTAAAATTTGGGAGCTGAGGGAGGGTTAGAAAGAATATTTTGAAACTAATTTTACTCTACCTTTAAACAAAACCTTTGTCAAACTGCACAATTCTGAAATTTTGACAAATAAAACAAGCAAGTCAAATGGATTATAAAAACAATGTGACATTTTAGAAAGGCCCAAGTCACTGAAATAGACAGCTTTACAATCACAGCACAGTACAGAAGGGAGCGAACGGTAATGGTAGCTCGGTTCGTGAAGTCCGCCAACACTCTGAGATGAACTGGACTGTTCCTTTAATTTAAATAGGCAGAGAAAAGAGAGTCCCTGTCCGTTTAAATAGCTACCCGATTCCCCCGGGCAGTGGGAGGAGCAACTGCGCGCTATCTCTTGAGATACTGAAATAGCAAACACCGCCTGATGGCTTCCCGCGGTTCCTAAAGTCCGAAGAAATAAAATTGCATCAGGTTAAGTCGAACAACTGAAAAGAATGCACAGAGAGTCGTTGCTGTGTGTGTGTGTAAATAAAACACATCATTCTTAATGTTTGATAGAGATAAGCTATTATCTGCACCAGTTATTTTCCAGCATTTTATTTCCTATTATTTACAATGTAATTGAAGAGTGATTAATTCATTTACCATTTATTGATGACGCATTGTCTTGTGTGCTATTGGATAGAAAGTGATGTCACAATGACCATTCCGTTACCAAGGTGACCGTCTGTCCAGAGTATTCAGTGGGAAAGGGGATTAACTATCACCGAGGGTAATGAGCAGCCATCCATCAGTCTCTGCACTTTATTGTCCAGTGATCACCTCACCATCACACAGAAGATCCTAGATTTACCTCCAGTGTAGATGACTTGTGTAAGTGATGTTGAAAATGAAACTGTAGGGATGAAAGAGGAGTTGGAGGAGGTGGGTTTGGAGAGTAGGGTGAAAGAGGAGTTGGGGTGAAGGTTTGAAAGAAATGGGGTGATAGAGGAGTTGGGGTGAGGGGTTTGGTAAGTAAAAGAATAGTTGGCGAGGGGGATTTGGAGAGTAGGGGTGAAGGAGGTGTATGAATCAGTGGGATTTACTGCCCATTAATTGCCTTTGTTGAACTATGATGGGTTTATTTTTCTTTTAAAATGTTTTGCACTGTGTTCCACTGAAGCGAAATGCGGGGCAGCAGTTCCTTGCAGGCACTGGGCTGTTACTGGTGAATTACTATGGGTTAGTGTTAATTGGGAATAGATTTTAATGATATTTTTCTGTGCTGAATGCGCTGCTGGGCTGCAGGTTTGTCATCAGTCCCAATGACGAGGTGCTGTTGACAACAAATCCAAGATTCCCTTACATTGTGACACCAAATCCAGGGACCACAGGAAATGAGGCATCAAATCCAGGGACCCCTTACACTGAGGCACCAAATCCAGGGAGCCCTTACACTGAGGGATCAAATCCAGGGACCCCTTACACTGAGGCACCAAATCCAGGGACCGCTCACACTGAGACACCAAATCCAGGGACCCCTTACACTGAGGCATCAAATCCAGGGAACCTTGACACTGAGGCACCAAATCCAGGGACCCCTTACGCTGAGGCATCAAATCCAAGGAACCTTTACACTGAGGCATCAAATCCAGGGATCCCTTACACTGAGAGACCAAATCCAGGGTACCCTTAATCTGAGGCACCAAATCCAGGGAACTTTTACACTGAGGCACCAAATCCAGGGACCCCTTACAATGAGACACCAAATCCAGGGACCGCTTGCTCTGAGGCACCAAATCCATGAACCCCTTACACTGATGCACCAAATATAGGGACCCCTTACACTGAGGCATCAAATCCAGGGACCCCTTACACTGAGGCACCAATACAGGAAACCCTTACACTGAGGCACCAAATCCAGGGACCCCTTACACTGAGGCATCAAATCCAGGGAGCCCTCACAATGAGACATCAAATCCACGGACCCTTTACACTGAGACATCAAATCCAGGGACCCCTTACAATGAGACATCAAATCCAGGGACACCTTACACAGAGACATCAAATCCAGGGACCCCTTACACTGAGACATCAAATCCAGGGACCCCTTACACAGAGACATCAAATCCAGGGACCACTTACACTGAGACATCAAATCCAGGGACCCCTTACACTGAGACATCAAATCCAGGGACCCCTTACACTGAGGCACCAAATACAGGAAACCCTTACACTGAGGCACCAAATCCAAACACTGAGGCATCAAATCCAGGGACCCCTTACACTGAGGCACCAAATACAGGAAGCACTTACACTGAGGCACCAAATCCAGGGACCACTTACACTGCGGCATCAAATCCAGGGACCCCTTACACTGAGGCATCAAATCGAGGGATCCCTTACACTGAGACACCAAATCCATGAACCCCTTACACTGAGGCATCAAATCCAGGGAGCCCTTACACTGAGACATCAAAAACATCGGAAAACATGAGCATATATTGAGTAATGAACAGATGCGCTGCGATATGATGTACACGGACACAGGCAAAGTAAATGTAGCTTGAAACACAACAGTTTAATAATTCGGTTATCACAGCTGATAATCACACTCCTTTTTAAATGTACAGGATGATCCGGATAATGAGAAAAAATACGTTTTAAAGGGGCAATTGATGAACCGGAACTGACAACCATCCCGTTGAAACAGACACCGAATGATCCTGGACAGGAAGCACATCTCTCTTACACAGCTGTAGAATTGCCCTTCACGGACAGCAGTTCCCTTTCAGAAGAATAAAGTGGGATTTCTATCATTCCTGAATGCAATTGTGTTGTGCGTGAATGAGCGCGGTTCTCATGAGCACGCGGGACTGTGACGGTTGTTGAAGCCACAGGTGATAGACAAGCAGGAAAGAGGGATGGAAATAAAACCAACCCAGACAAAAAGACAATTTAAAACATATATATATTTATCCTAATAAGAAAATAAATAAATTTACAATTTTATTGCAAAAAATTGAATTTGATTTGATTGAAATAAATAAATAATTGTTTCTTAATCTATATATTTTTGATTGAACGAAGTCTGTGCGACTGCATGAAATGCACTGGAAATCAGGGTGTGCAGTCAGTAAATTCCCAAACACAGTAAGCCCATGGTGTAAGACAAGCCACGAGGGAAGATGTGGGCAACAAAGGCCATCTTTTAAAGTCGCGAGTGCTTTTCTGCAGGATCAGACAGAAGCTGCGTGTGCTGTGAAAGAGGTCAAATGTAATAGAGCCAATGCAGGCAGAACAGAAAAGCACATTTATTGTGAAAGTTAAAAAGTAGTGAATGTATGTAAATATATGCATATATAAATATTGATACAGAAATTTACATAAACAAAGTCAGTCAGTCAGTCATGTCTTGTCTTGTCTTGATTTGATTTGTATTTGAAAATAAGGGGGAAGGAGCTCATCATGTCACACAGCCCATCCGCAAGCTCTCGCTAAAATCGCTATGTTTCTAACTTATATAATTTGCCTTCTTTCACATGTGGAATAGCAAAATCCCACAGCAGATTCTTGTCCTGTCAGTCAGTCCCTGAATGCGTGTTGAATCAAATCAGTGTGGCTTCAAGTTGCATGTAATGCATTTTTCCTCACATGACATGAAATGCACAGTAAGATCGCGCAGAACGTTTCCACGCACTCTCTCACTTACACAAACACACCAACAAACTAACAATTCTGCACTCTCCAAAGGCAGTTTTTGAAATTTGAAATTTGAAATCCGGGACAGACAGCACATTCCTTTTAAACAGATAGATAATGATCCGATACTGATAGCACACCATTTTGGAGAGACAGAGAATGACCCCGGGCAGACCAGCACATCACCTTAAAAGGGATACAGAAACACAATGAACAAAAACAAAGCATTCTGTAAAACTCAGCAGGCCGTGAACATTCTGTGGATGAATTTCCCGGGCTCACGTTCAGTAAGATGATCATTCCGATATGTTAAGAAAAATGTAAAGTTTACAGATTTTTCCTGGAAAATAGCGCCTGGAAAAATAGGCAGCGAGGAAGGACAAAAGGGAATGCCTGTGATACAGTGGAGCGTAGGAGTGATTGAATAATAAATGGCACAATGCAAAAAGGCAAAGTGAGTGGTAAGCGGGCAATAAAGTAACAAAGGATGGACCAGAGGAGGTGTTAGTGTGAACAGCAGAACCATTAGCAGACAATGGGACCGGTGCTTATGATCCGATACGTTGAACCGAAAGTTGAGGCCAGAACACTATAACCTGCCTGGAATGTAGGGTTTGAACGCCTTTTAATTAGACCAGGCAGCTTGGCCACCCCGAATTGATTTCCTGCACGGTTTAAATTCGGCAGCCAAGGGACTAAATCCAAAGCCAGCTTCTCACATCTTTTCAGCGCGAGAGAAACAGGACGCACTCATATTCAGGGCAGAGTCTGTTTCACGTTGAATTTGAGATTGACGTTAAATGTATGCTTATCCCTATGGAGGTGAGCTCATGCGTGCAGAAAGGAAGATACACTGATCAAGTATTTGCCGGAATCAAAACGGGGTTTATGTTGTCCAATGAAACGCAGAGCCGAGCACATCTGAGAAACATGAACTTTATTCAGTTCGGTGAGTTTCACTTTGCTCCTGGGAATCTCCAGGATTTTTGTACGCTGTGTGAACAACGGAGTGCAATCACACGTTTTAATTTGAAACATGTCAGTTTTCTCACATGTCGACCGGCTGAGAAGTCGTTTTTTGACAAAAGGTTGGCAGGGCTCGTCCGGGATTTGAACCCGGGACCTCTCGCATTTCAATTATTATAATCCCAAAGCGAGAATCATACCCCTAGACCAACGAGCCGCCGACAGTGAGGAGCGTAGCTCTCAGTTTCTGACGTTAGTTTGCTATTCGGCCCATCGTGCCTGTGCTGACTCTCAGAGACCGATTTCATGAGTCCCCCTCTCCATCGTTCTGCTAATGTTTTCCCTTTGATGAAGTGATTATTTTTTGTGACATTACTTCATCAACGAGCTGCATCCTTTTCAGTAAAAGGTGAATTTGGCAATGAGGATAAATGTGATTGAATAAAAAAACTAGGGGAAAATGTTTAACACAATAACGACGAAGCTGGGGGCATACTGGATCAGCAGTCCATTGCTTCAACCTGTCAGTCACCTTGTCTCCTATTGACTGCAAAGTCAGACATCCATCCCCTACTTTTTGCATTCAAACAGAAATAATATGCACGAAAATCTACTTCACGACTTGTTTTGCCCGTGCAACCAGATCGACAGTGATGAAAATGTGCCATTAGCTTCTTAAAGCACACAGCCTTCCTTTACTTCAGGTGAGTGACTGTCCGAGATGGTTGGTTTTGAGGCAGAATCAAAACAAAGAATATAAAATTTCGCAAAGCGCGAAAGCTGACCACTGCCGGACTCGAACCTGCAATCATCTGATAAGATCACAGTTACAATCGAAATCAGACACCTTATCCTTTAGGCCACGCGGTCGCTACCGTCGGTGCATAATTTGTAGTTTTTTATATTGAGAGCAAATATGGGACAAGGGTTACATCAAGGAGTGGCTATCGGAAAACATGAGCATATTTTGAGTAATGAACAGATGCGCTGCGATATGGATGTACACGGACACAGGCAAAGTCAATGTATCTTGAAACACAACAGTTTAACAATTCGGTTATCACAGCTGATAATCACACTCCTTTTTAAATGTACAGGATGATCCGGATAATGAGAAAATACGTTTTAAAGGGGCAATTGATGAACCGGAACTGACAACCATCCCGTTGAAACAGACACCGAATGATCCTGGACAGGAAGCACATCCCTCTTACACAGCTGTAGAATTGCCCTTCACGGACAGCAGTTCCCTTTCAGAAGAATAAATTGGAATTTCTATCATTCCTGAATGCAATTGTGTTGTGCGTGAATGAGCGCGGTTCTCATGAGCACGCGGGACTGTGACGGTTGTTGAAGCCACAGGTGATAGACAAGCAGGAAAGAGGGAGGGAAATAAAACCAACCCAGACAAAAAGACAATTTAAAACATATATATATTTATCATAATAAGAAAATAAATAAATTTACAATTTTATTGCAAAAAATTGAATTTGATTTGATTGAAATAAATAAATAATTGTTTCTTAATCTATATATTTTTGATTGAACGAAGTCTGTGCGACTGCATGAAATGCACTGGAAATCAGGGTGTGCAGTCAGTAAATTCCCAAACACAGTAAGCCCATGGTGTAAGACAAGCCACGAGGGAAGATGTGGGCAACAAAGGCCATCTTTTAAAGTCGCGAGTGCTTTTCTGCAGGATCAGACAGAAGCTGCGTGTGCTGTGAAAGAGGTCAAATGTAATAGAGCCAATGCAGGCAGAACAGAAAAGCACATTTATTGTGAAAGTTAAAAAGTAGGGAATGTATGTAAATATATGCATATATAAATATTGATACAGAAATTTATATAAACAAAGTCAGTCAGTCAGTCATGTCTTGTCTTGTCTTGATTTGATTTGTATTTGAAAATAAGGGGGAAGGAGCTCATCATGTCACACAGCCCATCCGCAAGCTCTCGCTAAAATCGCTATGTTTCTAACTTATATAATTTACCTTCTTTCACATGTGGAATAGCAAAATCCCACAGCAGACTCTTCTCCTGTCAGTCAGTCCCTGAATGCGTGTTGAATCAAATCAGTGTGGCTTCAAGTTGCATGTAATGCATTTTTCCTCACATGACATGAAATGCACAGTAAGATCGCGCAGAACGTTTCCACGCACTCTCTCACTTACACAAACACACCAACAAA
Source organism: Pristiophorus japonicus (assembly GCF_044704955.1). Taxonomy (NCBI): domain Eukaryota; kingdom Metazoa; phylum Chordata; class Chondrichthyes; family Pristiophoridae; genus Pristiophorus; species Pristiophorus japonicus. The sequence goes on from NW_027252911.1 coordinate 189,445, forward strand.
CTAAAAATTCTGCACTCTCCAAAGGCAGTTTTTGAAATTTGAAATTTGAAATCCGGGTCAGACAGCACATTCCTTTTAAACAGATAGATAATGATCCGATACTGATAGCACACCATTTTGGAGAGACAGAGAATGACCCCGGGCAGACCAGCACATCACCTTAAAAGGGATACAGAAACACAATGAACAAAAACAAAGCATTCTGTAAAACTCAGCAGGCCGTGAACATTCTGTGGATGAATTTCCCGGGCTCACGTTCAGTCAGATGATCATTCCGATATTTTAAGAAAAATGTAAAGTTGACAGATTTTTCCTGGAAAATAGCGCCTGGAAAAATAGGCAGCGAGGAAGGACCAAAGGGAATGCCTGTGATACAGTGGAGCGTAGGAGTGATTGAATAATAAATGGCACAATGCAAAAAGGCAAAGTGAGTGGTAAGCGGGCAATAAAGTAACAAAGGATGGACCAGAGGAGGTGTTAGTGTGAACAGCAGAACCATTAGCAGACAATGGGAGCGGTGCTTATGATCCGATACGTTGAACCGAATGTTGAGGCCAGAACACTATAACCTGCCTGGAATGTAGGGTTTGAACGCCTTTTAATTAGACCAGGCAGCTTGGCCACCCCGGATTGATTTCCTGCACGGTTCAAATTCGGCAGCCAAGGGACTAAATCCAAAGCCAGCTTCTCACATCTTTTCAGCGCGAGAGAAACAGGACGCACTCATATTCAGGGCAGAGTCTGTTTCACGTTGAATTTGAGATTGACGTTGAATGTATGCTTATCCCTATGGAGGTGAGCTCATGCGTGCAGAAAGGAAGATACACTGATCAAGTATTTGCCGGAATCAAACCAGGGTTTATGTTGTCCAATGAGACGCAGAGCCGAGCACATCTGAGAAACATGAACTTTACTCAGTTCGGTGAGTTTCACTGTGCTCCTGGGAATCTCCAGGATTTTTGTACGCTGTGTGAACAACGGAGTGCAATCACACGTTTTAATTTGAAACATGTCAGTTTTCTCACATGTCGTCCGGCTGAGAAGTCGTTTTTTGACAAAAGGTTGGCAGGGCTCGTCCGGGATTTGAACCCGGGACCTCTCGCATTTCAATTATTATAATCCCAAAGCGAGAATCATACCCCTAGACCAACGAGCCGCCGACAGTGAGGAGCGTAGCTCTCAGTTTCTGACGTTAGTTTGCTATTCGGCCCATCGTGCCTGTGCTGACTCTCAGAGACCGATTTCATGAGTCCCCCTCTCCATCGTTCTGCTGATGTTTTCCCTTTGATGAAGTGATTATTTTTTGTGACATTACTTCATCAACGAGCTGCATCCTTTTCAGTAAAAGGTGAATTTGGCAATGAGGATAAATGTGATTGAATAAAAAAACTAGGGGAAAATGTTTAACACAATAACGACGAAGGTGGGGGCATACTGGATCAGCAGTCCATTGCTTCAACCTGTCAGTCACCTTGTCTCCTATTGACTGCAAAGTCAGACATCCATCCCCTACTTTTTGCATTCAAACAGAAATAATATGCACGAAAATCTACTTCACCACTTGTTTTGCCCGTGCAACCAGATCGACAGTGATGAAAATGTGCCATTAGCTTCTTAAAGCACACAGCCTTCCTTTACTTCAGGTGAGTGACTGTCCGAGATGGTTGGTTTTGAGGCAGAATCAAAACAAAGAATATAAAATTTCACAAAGCGCGATAGCTGACCACTGCCGGACTCTAACCTGCAATCATCTGATAAGATCACAGTTACAATCGAAATCAGACACCTTATCTTTAAGGCCACGCGGCCGCTACCGTCGGTGCATAATTTGTTGTTTTTTATATTGAGAGCAAATTTGGGACAAGGGTTACATCAAGGAGTGGATATCGGAAAACATGAGCATATTTTGAGTAATGAACAGATGCGCTGCGATATGGATGTACACGGACACAGGCAAAGTCAATGTATCTTGAAACACAACAGTTTAACAATTCGGTTATCACAGCTGATAATCACACTCCTTTTTAAATGTACAGGATGATCCGGATAATGAGAAAATACGTTTTAAAGGGGCAATTGATGAACCGGAACTGACAACCATCCCGTTGAAACAGACACCGAATGATCCTGGACAGGAAGCACATCCCTCTTACACAGCTGTAGAATTGCCCTTCACGGACAGCAGTTCCCTTTCAGAAGAATAAATTGGAATTTCTATCATTCCTGAATGCAATTGTGTTGTGCGTGAAAGAGCGCGGTTCTCATGAGCACGCGGGACTGGGACGGTTGTTGAAGCCACATTTAATAGACAAGCAGGAAAGAGGGAGGGAAATAAAACCAACCCAGACAAAAAGACAATTTAAAACATATATATATTTATTATAATAAGAAAATAAATAAATTTACAATTTTATTGGAAAAAATTGAATTTGATTTGATTGAAATAAATAAATAATTGTTTCTTAGTATATATATTTTTGATTGAACGAAGTCTGTGCGACTGCATGAAATGCACTGGAAATCAGGGTGTGCAGTCAGTAAATTCCCAAACACAGTAAGCCCATGGTGTAAGACAAGCCACGAGGGAAGATGTGGGCAACAAAGGCCATCTTTTAAAGTCGCGAGTGCTTTTCTGCAGGATCAGACAGAAGCTGCGTGTGCTGTGAAAGAGGTCAAATGTAATAGAGTCAATGCAGGCAGAACAGAAAAGCACATTTATTGTGAAAGTTAAAAAGTAGGGAATGTATGTAAATATATGCATATATAAATATTGATAAAGAAATTTATATAAACAAAGTCAGTCAGTCAGTCATGTCTTGTCTTGTCTTGATTTGATTTGTATTTGAAAATAAGGGGGAAGGAGCTCATCATGTCACACAGCCCATCCGCAAGCTCTCGCTAAAATCGCTATGTTTCTAACTTATATAATTTGCCTTCTTTCACATGTGGAATAGCAAAATCCCACAGCAGACTCTTCTCCTGTCAGTCAGTCCCTGAATGCGTGTTGAATCAAATCAGTGTGGCTTCAAGTTGCATGTAATGCATTTTTCCTCACATGACATGAAATGCACAGTAAGATCGCGCAGAACGTTTCCACGCACTCTCTCACTTACACAAACACACCAACAAACTAAAAATTCTGCACTCTCCAAAGGCAGTTTTGAAATTTGAAATTTGAAATCCGGGACAGACAGCACATTCCTTTTAAACAGATAGATAATGATCCGATACTGATAGCACACCATTTTGGAGAGACAGAGAATGACCCCGGGCAGACCAGCACATCACCTTAAAAGGGATACAGAAACACAATGAACAAAAACAAAGCATTCTGTAAAACTCAGCAGGCCGTGAACATTCTGTGGATGAATTTCCCGGGCTCACGTTCAGTCAGATGATCATTCCGATATTTTAAGAAAAATGTAAAGTTGACAGATTTTTCCTGGAAAATAGCGCCTGGAAAAATAGGCAGCGAGGAAGGACCAAAGGGAATGCCTGTGATACAGTGGAGCGTAGGAGTGATTGAATAATAAATGGCACAATGCAAAAAGGCAAAGTGAGTGGTAAGCGGGCAATAAAGTAACAAAGGATGGACCAGAGGAGGTGTTAGTGTGAACAGCAGAACCATTAGCAGACAATGGGAGCGGTGCTTATGATCCGATACGTTGAACCGAATGTTGAGGCCAGAACACTATAACCTGCCTGGAATGTAGGGTTTGAACGCCTTTTAATTAGACCAGGCAGCTTGGCCACCCCGGATTGATTTCCTGCACGGTTCAAATTCGGCAGCCAAGGGACTAAATCCAAAGCCAGCTTCTCACATCTTTTCAGCGCGAGAGAAACAGGACGCACTCATATTCAGGGCAGAGTCTGTTTCACGTTGAATTTGAGATTGACGTTGAATGTATGCTTATCCCTATGGAGGTGAGCTCATGCGTGCAGAAAGGAAGATACACTGATCAAGTATTTGCCGGAATCAAACCAGGGTTTATGTTGTCCAATGAGACGCAGAGCCGAGCACATCTGAGAAACATGAACTTTACTCAGTTCGGTGAGTTTCACTGTGCTCCTGGGAATCTCCAGGATTTTTGTACGCTGTGTGAACAACGGAGTGCAATCACACGTTTTAATTTGAAACATGTCAGTTTTCTCACATGTCGTCCGGCTGAGAAGTCGTTTTTTGACAAAAGGTTGGCAGGGCTCGTCCGGGATTTGAACCCGGGACCTCTCGCATTTCAATTATTATAATCCCAAAGCGAGAATCATACCCCTAGACCAACGAGCCGCCGACAGTGAGGAGCGTAGCTCTCAGTTTCTGACGTTAGTTTGCTATTCGGCCCATCGTGCCTGTGCTGACTCTCAGAGACCGATTTCATGAGTCCCCCTCTCCATCGTTCTGCTGATGTTTTCCCTTTGATGAAGTGATTATTTTTTGTGACATTACTTCATCAACGAGCTGCATCCTTTTCAGTAAAAGGTGAATTTGGCAATGAGGATAAATGTGATTGAATAAAAAAACTAGGGGAAAATGTTTAACACAATAACGACGAAGGTGGGGGCATACTGGATCAGCAGTCCATTGCTTCAACCTGTCAGTCACCTTGTCTCCTATTGACTGCAAAGTCAGACATCCATCCCCTACTTTTTGCATTCAAACAGAAATAATATGCACGAAAATCTACTTCACCACTTGTTTTGCCCGTGCAACCAGATCGACAGTGATGAAAATGTGCCATTAGCTTCTTAAAGCACACAGCCTTCCTTTACTTCAGGTGAGTGACTGTCCGAGATGGTTGGTTTTGAGGCAGAATCAAAACAAAGAATATAAAATTTCACAAAGCGCGATAGCTGACCACTGCCGGACTCTAACCTGCAATCATCTGATAAGATCACAGTTACAATCGAAATCAGACACCTTATCTTTAAGGCCACGCGGCCGCTACCGTCGGTGCATAATTTGTTGTTTTTTATATTGAGAGCAAATTTGGGACAAGGGTTACATCAAGGAGTGGATATCGGAAAACATGAGCAAATTTTGAGTAATGAACAGATGCGCTGCGTTATGGATGTACGCGGACACAGGCAAAGTCAATGTTTCTTGAAACACATCAGTTTAACAATTCGGTTATCACAGCTGATAATCACACTCCTTTTTAAATGTACAGGATGATCCGGATAATGAGAAAATACGTTTTAAAGGGGCAATTGATGAACCGGAACTGACAACCATCCCGTTGAAACAGACACCGAATGATCCTGGACAGGAAGCACATCCCTCTTACACAGCTGTAGAATTGCCCTTCACGGACAGCAGTTCCCTTTCAGAAGAATAAATTGGAATTTCTATCATTCCTGAATTTAATTGTGTTGTGCGTGAATGAGCGCGGTTCTCATGAGCACGCGGGACTGGGACGGTTGTTGAAGCCACATTTAATAGACAAGCAGGAAAGAGGGAGGGAAATAAAACCAACCCAGACAAAAAGACAATTTAAAACATATATATATTTATTATAATAAGAAAATAACTAAATTTACAATTTTATTGCAAAAAATTGAATTTGATTTGATTGAAATAAATAAATAATTGTTTCTTAATCTATATATTTTTGATTGAACGAAGTCTGTGCGACTGCATGAAATGCACTGGAAATCAGGGTGTGCAGTCAGTAAATTCCAAAACACAGTAAGCCCATGGTGTAAGACAAGCCACGAAGGAAGATGTGGGAAACAAAGGCCATCTTTTAAAGTCGCGAGTGCTTTTCTGCAGGATCAGACAGAAGCTGCCTGTGCTGTGAAAGAGGTCAAATGTAATAGAGTCAATGCAGGCAGAACAGAAAAGCACATTTATTGTGAAAGTTAAAAAGTAGGGAATGTATGTAAATATATGCATATATAAATATTGATACAGAAATTTATATAAACAAAGTCAGTCAGTCAGTCATGTCTTGTCTTGTCTTGATTTGATTTGTATTTGAAAATAAGGGGGAATGAGCTCATCATGTCACACAGCCCATCCGCAAGCTCTCGCTAAAATCGCTATGTTTCTAACTTATATAATTTGCCTTCTTTCACATGTGGAATAGCAAAATCCCACAGCAGACTCTTCTCCTGTCAGTCAGTACCTGAATGAGTGTTGAATCAAATCAGTGTGGCTTCAAGTTGCATGTAATGCATTTTTCCTCACATGTCATGAAATGCACAGTAAGATCGCGCAGAACGTTTCCACGCACTCTCTCACTTACACAAACACACCAACAAACTAAAAATTCTGCACTCTCCAAAGGCAGTTTTTGAAATTTGAAATTTGAAATCCGAGACAGACAGCACATTCCTTTTAAACAGATAGATAATGATCCGATACTGATAGCACACCATTTTGGAGAGACAGAGAATGACCCCGGGCAGACCAGCACATCACCTTAAAAGGGATACAGAAACACAATGAACAAAAACAAAGCATTCTGTAAAACTCAGCAGGCCGTGAACATTCTGTGGATGAATTTCCCGGGCTCACGTTCAGTCAGATGATCATTCCGATATTTTAAGAAAAATGTAAAGTTTACAGATTTTTCCTGGAAAATAGCGCCAGGAAAAATAGGCAGCGAGGAAGGACAAAAGGGAATGCCTGTGATACAGTGGAGCGTAGGAGTGATTGAATAATAAATGGCACAATGCAAAAAGGCAAAGTGAGTGGTAAGCGGGCAATAAAGTAACAAAGGATGGAGCAGAGGAGGTGTTCGTGTGAACAGCAGAACCATTAGCAGACAATGGGAGCGGTGCTTATGATCCGATACGTTGAACCGAATGTTGAGGCCAGAACACTATAACCTGCCTGGAATGTAGGGTTTGAACGCCTTTTAATTAGACCAGGCAGCTTGGCCACCCCGGATCGATTTCCTGCACGGTTTAAATTCGGCAGCCAAGGGACTAAATCCAAAGCCAGCTTCTCACATCTTTTCAGCGCGAGAGAAACAGGACGCACTCATATTCAGGGCAGAGTCTGTTTCACGTTGAATTTGAGATTGACGTTGAATGTATGCTTATCCCTATGGAGGTGAGCTCATGCGTGCAGAAAGGAAGATACACTGATCAAGTATTTGCCGGAATCAAAACGGGGTTTATGTTGTCCAATGAGACGCAGAGCCGAGCACATCTGAGAAACATGAACTTTACTCAGTTCGGTGAGTTTCACTTTGCTCCTGGGAATCTCCAGGATTTTTGTACACTGTGTGAACAACGGAGTGCAATCACACGTTTTAATTTGAAACATGTCAGTTTTCTCACATGTCGACCGGCTGAGAAGTCGTTTTTTGACAAAAGGTTGGCAGGGCTCGTCCGGGATTTGAACCCGGGACCTCTCGCATTTCAATTATTATAATCCCAAAGCGAGAATCATACCCCTAGACCAACGAGCCGCCGACAGTGAGGAGCGTAGCTCTCAGTTTCTGATGTTAGTTTGCTATTCGGCCCATCGTGCCTGTGCTGACTCTCAGAGACCGATTTCATGAGTCCCCCTCTCCATCGTTCTGCTAATGTTTTCCCTTTGATGAAGTGATTATTTTTTGTGACATTACTTCATCAACGAGCTGCATCCTTTTCAGTAAAAGGTGAATTTGGCAATGAGGATAAATGTGATTGAATAAAAAAACTAGGGGAAAATGTTTAACACAATAACGACGAAGCTGGGGGCATGCTGGATCAGCAGTCCATTGCTTCAACCTGTCAGTCACCTTGTCTCCTATTGACTGCAAAGTCAGACATCCATCCCCTACTTTTTGCATTCAAACAGAAATAATATGCACGAAAATCTACTTCACCACTTGTTTTGCCCGTGCAACCAGATCGACAGTGATGAAAATGTGCCATTAGCTTCTTAAAGCACACAGCCTTCCTTTACTTCAGGTGAGTGACTGTCCGAGATGGTTGGTTTTGAGGCAGAATCAAAACAAAGAATATAAAATTTCACAAAGCGCGATAGCTGACCACTGCCGGACTCGAACCTGCAATCATCTGATAAGATCACAGTTACAATCGAAATCAGACACCTTATCCTTTAGGCCACGCGGCCGCTACCGTCGGTGCATAATTTGTTGTTTTTTATATTGAGAGCAAATTTGGGACAAGGATTACATCAAGGAGTGGATATCGGAAAACATGAGCAAATTTTGAGTAATGAACAGATGCGCTGCGATATGGATGTACACGGACACAGGCAAAGTCAATGTATCTTGAAACACAACAGTTTAACAATTCGGTTATCACAGCTGATAATCACACTCCTTTTTAAATGTACAGGATGATCCGGATAATGAGAAAATACGTTTTAAAGGGGCAATTGATGAACCGGAACTGACAACCATCCCGTTGAAACAGACACCGAATGATCCTGGACAGGAAGCACATCCCTCTTACACAGCTGTAGAATTGCCCTTCACGGACAGCAGTTCCCTTTCAGAAGAATAAATTGGAATTTCTATCATTCCTGAATGCAATTGTGTTGTGCGTGAATGAGCGCGGTTCTCATGAGCACGCGGGACTGGGACGGTTGTTGAAGCCACATTTAATAGACAAGCAGGAAAGAGGGAGGGAAATAAAACCAACCCAGACAAAAAGACAATTTAAAACATATATATATTTATTATAATAAGAAAATAAATAAATTTACAATTTTATTGCAAAAAATTGAATTTGATTTGATTGAAATAAATAAATAATTGTTTCTTAATCTATATATTTTTGATTGAACGAAGTCTGTACGACTGCATGAAATGCATTGGAAATCAGGGTGTGCAGTCAGTAAATTCCCAAACACAGTAAGCCCATGGTGTAAGACAAGCCACGAGGGAAGATGTGGGCAACAAAGGCCATCTTTTAAAGTCGCGAGTGCTTTTCTGCACGATCAGACAGAAGCTGCGTGTGCTGTGAAAGCGGTCAAATGTAATAGAGCCAATGCAGGCAGAACAGAAAAGCACATTTATTGTGAAAGTTAAAAAGTAGGGAATGTATGTAAATATATGCATATATAAATATTGTTACAGAAATTTATATAAACAAAGTCAGTCAGTCAGTCATGTCTTGTCTTGATTTGATTTGTATTTGAAAATAAGGGGGAAGGAGCTCATCATGTCACACAGCCCATCCGCAAGCTCTCGCTAAAATCGCTATGTTTCTAACTTATATAATGTGCCTTCTTTCACATGTGGAATAGCAAAATCCCACAGCAGACTCTTCTCCTGTCAGTCAGTCCCTGAATGCGTGTTGAATCAAATCAGTGTGGCTTCAAGTTGCATGTAATGCATTTTTCCTCCCATGACATGAAATGCACAGTAAGATCGCGCAGAACGTTTCCACGCACTCTCTCACTTACACAAACACACCAACAAACTACAAATTCTGCACTCTCCAAAGGCAGATTTTGAAATTTGAAATTTGAAATCCGAGACAGACAGCACATTCCTTTTAAACAGATAGATAATGATCCGATACTGATAGCACACCATTTTGGAGAGACAGAGAATGACTCCGGGCAGACCAGCACATCACCTTAAAAGGGATACAGAAACACAATGAACAAAAACAAAGCATTCTGTAAAACTCAGCAGGCCGTGAACATTCTGTGGATGAATTTCCCGGGCTCACGTTCAGTCAGATGATCATTCCGATATTTTAAGAAAAATGTAAATTTTACAGATTTTTCCTGGAAAATAGCGCCTGGAAAAATAGGCAGCGAGGAAGGACAAAAGGGAATGCCTGTGATACAGTGGAGCGTAGGAGTGATTGAATAATAAATGGCACAATGCAAAAAGGCAAAGTGAGTGGTAAGCGGGCAATAAAGTAACAAAGGATGGACCAGAGGAGGTGTTAGTGTGAACAGCAGAACCATTAGCAGACAATAGGAGCGCTGCTTATGATCCGATACGTTGAACCAAATGTTGAGGCCAGAACACTATAACCTGCCTGGAATGTAGGGTTTGAACGCCTTTTAATTAGACAAGGCAGCTTGGCCACCCCGGATCGATTTCCTGCACGGTTTAAATTCGGCAGCCAAGGGACTAAATCCAAAGCCAGCTTCTCACATCTTTTCAGCGCGAGAGAAACAGGACGCACTCATATTCAGGGCAGAGTCTGTTTCACGTTGAATTTGAGATTGACGTTGAATGTATGCTTATCCCTATGGAGGTGAGCTCATGCGTGCAGAAAGGAAGATACACTGATCAAGTATTTGCCGGAATCAAAACGGGGTTTATGTTGTCCAATGAGACGCAGAGCCGAGCACATCTGAGAAACATGAACTTTACTCAGTTCGGTGAGTTTCACTTTGCTCCTGGGAATCTCCAGGATTTTTGGACGCTGTGTGAACAACGGAGTGCAATCACACGTTTTAATTTGAAACAAGTCAGTTTTCTCACATGTCGACCGGCTGAGAAGTCGTTTTTTGACAAAAGGTTGGCAGGGCTCGTCCGGGATTTGAACCCGTGACCTCTCGCATTTCAATTATTATAATCCCAAAGCGAGAATCATACCCCTAGACCAACGAGCCGCCGACAGTGAGGAACGTAGCTCTCAGTTTCTGACTTTAGTTTGCTATTCGGCCCATCGTGCCTGTGCTGACTCTCAGAGACCGATTTCATGAGTCCCCCTCTCCATCGTCCTGCTAATGTTTTCCCTTTGATTAAGTGATTATTTTTTGTGACATTACTTCACCAACGAGCTGCATCCTTTTCAGTAAAAGGTGAATTTGGCAATGAGGATAAATGTGATTGAATAAAAAAACTAGGGGAAAATGTTTAACACAATAACGACGAAGCTGGGGGCATACTGGATCAGCAGTCCATTGCTTCAACCTGTCAGTCACCTTGTCTCCTATTGACTGCAAAGTCAGACATCCATCCCCTACTTTTTGCATTCAAACAGAAATAATATGCACGAAAATCTACTTCACCACTTGTTTTGCCCGTGCAACCAGATCGACAGTGATGAAAATGTGCCATTAGCTTCTTAAAGCACACAGCCTTCCTTTACTTCAGGTGAGTGACTGTCCGAGATGGTTGGTTTTGAGGCAGAATCAAAACAAAGAATATAAAATTTCACAAAGCGCGATAGCTGACCACTGCCGGACTCGAACCTGCAATCATCTGATAAGATCACAGTTACAATCGAAATCAGACACCTTATCCTTTAGGCCACGCGGCCGCTACCGTCGGTGCATAATTTGTTGTTTTTTATATTGAGAGCAAATTTGGGACAAGGGTTACATCAAGGAGTGGATATCGGAAAACATGAGCATATTTTGAGTAATGAACAGATGCGCTGCGATATGGATGTACACGGACACAGGCAAAGTCAATGTATCTTGAAACACAACAGTTTAACAATTCGGTTATCACAGCTGATAATCACACTCCTTTTTAAATGTACAGGATGATCCGGATAATGAGAAAATACGTTTTAAAGGGGCAATTGATGAACCGGAACTGACAACCATCCCGTTGAAACAGACACCGAATGATCCTGGACAGGAAGCACATCCCTCTTACACAGCTGTAGAATTGCCCTTCACGGACAGCAGTTCCCTTTCAGAAGAATAAATTGGAATTTCTATCATTCCTGAATGCAATTGTGTTGTGCGTGAATGAGCGCGGTTCTCATGAGCACGCGGGACTGGGACGGTTGTTGAAGCCACAGGTGATGGACAAGCAGGAAAGAGGGAGGGAAATAAAACCAACCCAGACAAAAAGACAATTTAAAACATATATATATTTATCATAATAAGAAAATAAATAAATTTACAATTTTATTGCAAAAAATTGAATTTGATTTGATTGAAATAAATAAATAATTGTTTCTTAATCTATATATTTTTGATTGAACGAAGTCTGTGCGACTGCATGAAATACACTGGAAATCAGCGTGTGCAGTCAGTAAATTCCCAAACACAGTAAGCCCATGGTGTAAGACAAGCCACGAAGGAAGATGTGGGAAACAAAGGCCATCTTTTAAAGTCGCGAGTGCTTTTATGCACGATCAGACAGAAGCTGCGTGTGCTGTGAAAGAGGTCAAATGTAATAGAGCCAATGCAGGCAGAACAGAAAAGCACATTTATTGTGAAAGTTAAAAAGTAGGGAATGTATGTAAATATATGCATATATAAATATTGATACAGAAATTTATATAAACAAAGTCAGTCAGTCAGTCATGTCTTGTCTTGTCTTGATTTGATTTGTATTTGAAAATAAGGGGGAATGAGCTCATCATGTCACACAGCCCAACCGCAAGCTCTCGCTAAAATCGCTATGTTTCTAACTTATATAATTTGCCTTCTTTCACATGTGGAATAGCAAAATCCCACAGCAGACTCTTCTCCTGTCAGTCAGTCCCTGAATGCGTGTTGAATCAAATCAGAGTGGCTTCAAGTTGCATGTAATGCATTTTTCCTCACATGACATGAAATGCACAGTAAGATCGCGCAGAACGTTTCCACGCACTCTCTCACTTACACAAACACACCAACAAACTAAAAATTCTGCACTCTCCAAAGGCAGTTTTTGAAATTTGAAATTTGAAATTCGGGACAGACAGCACATTCCTTTTAAACAGATAGATAATGATCCGATACTGATAGCACACCATTTTGGAGAGACAGAGAATGACCCCGGGCAGACCAGCACATCACCTTAAAAGGGATACAGAAACACAATGAACAAAAACAAAGCATTCTGTAAAACTCAGCAGGCCGTGAACATTCTGTGGATGAATTTCCCGGGCTCACGTTCAGTCAGATGATCATTCCGATATTTTAAGAAAAATGTAAAGTTTACAGATTTTTCCTGGAAAATAGCGCCAGGAAAAATAGGCAGCGAGGAAGGACAAAAGGGAATGCCTGTGATACAGTGGAGCGTAGGAGTGATTGAATAATAAATGGCACAATGCAAAAAGGCAAAGTGAGTGGTAAGCGGGCAATAAAGTAACAAAGGATGGACCAGAGGAGGTGTTCGTGTGAACAGCAGAACCATTAGCAGACAATGGGAGCGGTGCTTATGATCCGATACGTTGAACCGAATGTTGAGGCCAGAACACTATAACCTGCCTGGAATCTAGGGTTTGAACGCCTTTTAATTAGACCAGGCAGCTTGGCAACCCCGGATCGATTTCCTGCACGGTTTAAATTCGGCAGCCAAGGGACTAAATCCAAAGCCAGCTTCTCACATCTTTTCAGCGCGAGAGAAACAGGACGCACTCATATTCAGGGCAGAGTCTGTTTCACGTTGAATTTGAGATTGACGTTGAATGTATGCTTATCCCTATGGAGGTGAGCTCATGCGTGCAGAAAGGAAGATACACTGATCAAGTATTTGCCGGAATCAAAACGGGGTTTATGTTGTCCAATGAGACGCAGAGCCGAGCACATCTGAGAAACATGAACTTTACTCAGTTCGGTGAGTTTCACTTTGCTCCTGGGAATCTCCAGGATTTTTGGACGCTGTGTGAACAACGGAGTGCAATCACACGTTTTAATTTGAAACAAGTCAGTTTTCTCACATGTCGACCGGCTGAGAAGTCGTTTTTTGACAAAAGGTTGGCAGGGCTCGTCCGGGATTTGAACCCGTGACCTCTCGCATTTCAATTATTATAATCCCAAAGCGAGAATCATACCCCTAGACCAACGAGCCGCCGACAGTGAGGAGCGTAGCTCTCAGTTTCTGACGTTAGTTTGCTATTCGGCCCATCGTGCCTGTGCTGACTCTCAGAGACCGATTTCATGAGTCCCCCTCTCCATCGTCCTGCTCATGTTTTCCCTTTGATGAAGTGATTATTTTTTGTGACATTACTTCACCAACGAGCTGCATCCTTTTCAGTAAAAGGTGAATTTGGCAATGAGGATAAATGTGATTGAATAAAAAAACTAGGGGAAAATGTTTAACACAATAACGACGAAGCTGGGGGCATACTGGATCAGCAGTCCATTGCTTCAACCTGTCAGTCACCTTGTCTCCTATTGACTGCAAAGTCAGACATCCATCCCCTACTTTTTGCATTCAAACAGAAATAATATGCACGAAAATCAACTTCACCACTTGTTTTGCCCGTGCAACCAGATCGACAGTGATGAAAATGTGCCATTAGCTTCTTAAAGCACACAGCCTTCCTTTACTTCAGGTGAGTGACTGTCCGAGATGGTTGGTTTTGAGGCAGAATCAAAACAAAGAATATAAAATTTCACAAAGCGCGATAGCTGACCACTGCCGGACTCGAACCTGCAATCATCTGATAAGATCACAGTTACAATCGAAATCAGACACCTTATCCTTTAGGCCACGCGGCCGCTACCGTCGGTGCATAATTTGTTGTTTTTTATATTGAGAGCAAATTTGGGACAAGGATTACATCAAGGAGTGGATATCGGAAAACATGAGCAAATTTTGAGTAATGAACAGATGCGCTGCGTTATGGATGTACGCGGACACAGGCAAAGTCAATGTATCTTGAAACACATCAGTTTAACAATTCGGTTATCACAGCTGATAATCACACTCCTTTTTAAATGTACAGGATGATCCGGATAATGAGAAAATACGTTTTAAAGGGGCAATTGATGAACCGGAACTGACAACCATCCCGTTGAAACAGACACCGAATGATCCTGGACAGGAAGCACATCCCTCTTACACAGCTGTAGAATTGCCCTTCACGGACAGCAGTTCCCTTTCAGAAGAATAAATTGGAATTTCTATCATTCCTGAATTTAATTGTGTTGTGCGTGAATGAGCGCGGTTCTCATGAGCACGCGGGACTGGGACGGTTGTTGAAGCCACATTTAATAGACAAGCAGGAAAGAGGGAGGGAAATAAAACCAACCCAGACAAAAAGACAATTTAAAACATATATATATTTATTATAATAAGAAAATAACTAAATTTACAATTTTATTGCAAAAAATTGAATTTGATTTGATTGAAATAAATAAATAATTGTTTCTTAATCTATATATTTTTGATTGAACGAAGTCTGTGCGACTGCATGAAATGCACTGGAAATCAGGGTGTGCATCAGTAAATTCCAAAACACAGTAAGCCCATGGTGTAAGACAAGCCACGAAGGAAGATGTGGGAAACAAAGGCCATCTTTTAAAGTCGCGAGTGCTTTTCTGCAGGATCAGACAGAAGCTGCCTGTGCTGTGAAAGAGGTCAAATGTAATAGAGTCAATGCAGGCAGAACAGAAAAGCACATTTATTGTGAAAGTTAAAAAGTAGGGAATGTATGTAAATATATGCATATATAAATATTGATACAGAAATTTATATAAACAAAGTCAGTCAGTCAGTCATGTCTTGTCTTGTCTTGATTTGATTTGTATTTGAAAATAAGGGGGAATGAGCTCATCATGTCACACAGCCCATCCGCAAGCTCTCGCTAAAATCGCTATGTTTCTAACTTATATAATTTGCCTTCTTTCACATGTGGAATAGCAAAATCCCACAGCAGACTCTTCTCCTGTCAGTCAGTACCTGAATGAGTGTTGAATCAAATCAGTGTGGCTTCAAGTTGCATGTAATGCATTTTTCCTCACATGTCATGAAATGCACAGTAAGATCGCGCAGAACGTTTCCACGCACTCTCTCACTTACACAAACACACCAACAAACTAAAAATTCTGCACTCTCCAAAGGCAGTTTTTGAAATTTGAAATTTGAAATCCGAGACAGACAGCACATTCCTTTTAAACAGATAGATAATGATCCGATACTGATAGCACACCATTTTGGAGAGACAGAGAATGACCCCGGGCAGACCAGCACATCACCTTAAAAGGGATACAGAAACACAATGAACAAAAACAAAGCATTCTGTAAAACTCAGCAGGCCGTGAACATTCTGTGGATGAATTTCCCGGGCTCACGTTCAGTCAGATGATCATTCCGATATTTTAAGAAAAATGTAAAGTTTACAGATTTTTCCTGGAAAATAGCGCCAGGAAAAATAGGCAGCGAGGAAGGACAAAAGGGAATGCCTGTGATACAGTGGAGCGTAGGAGTGATTGAATAATAAATGGCACAATGCAAAAAGGCAAAGTGAGTGGTAAGCGGGCAATAAAGTAACAAAGGATGGAGCAGAGGAGGTGTTCGTGTGAACAGCAGAACCATTAGCAGACAATGGGAGCGGTGCTTATGATCCGATACGTTGAACCGAATGTTGAGGCCAGAACACTATAACCTGCCTGGAATCTAGGGTTTGAACGCCTTTTAATTAGACCAGGCAGCTTGGCCACCCCGGATCGATTTCCTGCACGGTTTAAATTCGGCAGCCAAGGGACTAAATCCAAAGCCAGCTTCTCACATCTTTTCAGCGCGAGAGAAACAGGACGCACTCATATTCAGGGCAGAGTCTGTTTCACGTTGAATTTGAGATTGACGTTGAATGTATGCTTATCCCTATGGAGGTGAGCTCATGCGTGCAGAAAGGAAGATACACTGATCAAGTATTTGCCGGAATCAAAACGGGGTTTATGTTGTCCAATGAGACGCAGAGCCGAGCACATCTGAGAAACATGAACTTTACTCAGTTCGGTGAGTTTCACTTTGCTCCTGGGAATCTCCAGGATTTTTGTACACTGTGTGAACAACGGAGTGCAATCACACGTTTTAATTTGAAACATGTCAGTTTTCTCACATGTCGACCGGCTGAGAAGTCGTTTTTTGACAAAAGGTTGGCAGGGCTCGTCCGGGATCTCTCGCATTTCAATTATTATAATCCCAAAGCGAGAATCATATCCCTAGACCAACGAGCCGCCGACAGTGAGGAGCGTAGCTCTCAGTTTCTGATGTTAGTTTGCTATTCGGCCCATCGTGCCTGTGCTGACTCTCAGAGACCGATTTCATGAGTCCCCCTCTCCATCGTTCTGCTAATGTTTTCCCTTTGATGAAGTGATTATTTTTTGTGACATTACTTCATCAACGAGCTGCATCCTTTTCAGTAAAAGGTGAATTTGGCAATGAGGATAAATGTGATTGAATAAAAAAACTAGGGGAAAATGTTTAACACAATAACGACGAAGCTGGGGGCATGCTGGATCAGCAGTCCATTGCTTCAACCTGTCAGTCACCTTGTCTCCTATTGACTGCAAAGTCAGACATCCATCCCCTACTTTTTGCATTCAAACAGAAATAATATGCACGAAAATCTACTTCACCACTTGTTTTGCCCGTGCAACCAGATCGACAGTGATGAAAATGTGCCATTAGCTTCTTAAAGCACACAGCCTTCCTTTACTTCAGGTGAGTGACTGTCCGAGATGGTTGGTTTTGAGGCAGAATCAAAACAAAGAATATAAAATTTCACAAAGCGCGATAGCTGACCACTGCCGGACTCGAACCTGCAATCATCTGATAAGATCACAGTTACAATCGAAATCAGACACCTTATCCTTTAGGCCACGCGGCCGCTACCGTCGGTGCATAATTTGTTGTTTTTTATATTGAGAGCAAATTTGGGACAAGGATTACATCAAGGAGTGGATATCGGAAAACATGAGCAAATTTTGAGTAATGAACAGATGCGCTGCGATATGGATGTACACGGACACAGGCAAAGTCAATGTATCTTGAAACACAACAGTTTAACAATTCGGTTATCACAGCTGATAATCACACTCCTTTTTAAATGTACAGGATGATCCGGATAATGAGAAAATACGTTTTAAAGGGGCAATTGATGAACCGGAACTGACAACCATCCCGTTGAAACAGACACCGAATGATCCTGGACAGGAAGCACATCCCTCTTACACAGCTGTAGAATTGCCCTTCACGGACAGCAGTTCCCTTTCAGAAGAATAAATTGGAATTTCTATCATTCCTGAATTTAATTGTGTTGTGCGTGAATGAGCGCGGTTCTCATGAGCACGCGGGACTGGGACGGTTGTTGAAGCCACATTTAATAGACAAGCAGGAAAGAGGGAGGGAAATAAAACCAACCCAGACAAAAAGACAATTTAAAACATATATATATTTATTATAATAAGAAAATAAATAAATTTACAATTTTATTGCAAAAAATTGAATTTGATTTGATTGAAATAAATAAATAATTGTTTCTTAATCTATATATTTTTGATTGAACGAAGTCTGTGCGACTGCATGAAATGCACTGGAAATCAGGGTGTGCAGTCAGTAAATTCCAAAACACAGTAAGCCCATGGTGTAAGACAAGCCACGAAGGAAGATGTGGGAAACAAAGGCCATCTTTTAAAGTCGCGAGTGCTTTTCTGCAGGATCAGACAGAAGCTGCCTGTGCTGTGAAAGAGGTCAAATGTAATAGAGTCAATGCAGGCAGAACAGAAAAGCACATTTATTGTGAAAGTTAAAAAGTAGGGAATGTATGTAAATATATGCATATATAAATATTGATACAGAAATTTATATAAACAAAGTCAGTCAGTCAGTCATGTCTTGTCTTGTCTTGATTTGATTTGTATTTGAAAATAAGGGGGAATGAGCTCATCATGTCACACAGCCCATCCGCAAGCTCTCGCTAAAATCGCTATGTTTCTAACTTATATAATTTGCCTTCTTTCACATGTGGAATAGCAAAATCCCACAGCAGACTCTTCTCCTGTCAGTCAGTCCCTGAATGCGTTTTGAATCAAATCAGTGTGGCTTCAAGTTGCATGTAATGCATTTTTCCTCACATGTCATGAAATGCACAGTAAGATCGCGCAGAACGTTTCCACGCACTCTCTCACTTACACAAACACACCAACAAACTAAAAATTCTGCACTCTCCAAAGGCAGTTTTTGAAATTTGAAATTTGAAATCCGAGACAGACAGCACATTCCTTTCAAACAGATAGATAATGATCCGATACTGATAGCACACCATTTTGGAGAGACAGAGAATGACCCCGGGCAGACCAGCACATCACCTTAAAAGGGATACAGAAACACAATGAAACAAAAACAAAGCATTCTGTAAAACTCAGCAGGCCGTGAACATTCTGTGGATGAATTTCCCGGGCTCACGTTCAGTCAGATGATCATTCCGATATTTTAAGAAAAATGTAAAGTTTACAGATTTTTCCTGGAAAATAGCGCCAGGAAAAATAGGCAGCGAGGAAGGACAAAAGGGAATGCCTGTGATACAGTGGAGCGTAGGAGTGATTGAATAATAAATGGCACAATGCAAAAAGGCAAAGTGAGTGGTAAGCGGGCAATAAAGTAACAAAGGATGGAGCAGAGGAGGTGTTCGTGTGAACAGCAGAACCATTAGCAGACAATGGGAGCGGTGCTTATGATCCGATACGTTGAACCGAATGTTGAGGCCAGAACACTATAACCTGCCTGGAATGTAGGGTTTGAACGCCTTTTAATTAGACCAGGCAGCTTGGCCACCCCGGATCGATTTCCTGCACGGTTTAAATTCGGCAGCCAAGGGACTAAATCCAAAGCCAGCTTCTCACATCTTTTCAGCGCGAGAGAAACAGGACGCACTCATATTCAGGGCAGAGTCTGTTTCACGTTGAATTTGAGATTGACGTTGAATGTATGCTTATCCCTATGGAGGTGAGCTCATGCGTGCAGAAAGGAAGATACACTGATCAAGTATTTGCCGGAATCAAAACGGGGTTTATGTTGTCCAATGAGACGCAGAGCCGAGCACATCTGAGAAACATGAACTTTACTCAGTTCGGTGAGTTTCACTTTGCTCCTGGGAATCTCCAGGATTTTTGTACACTGTGTGAACAACGGAGTGCAATCACACGTTTTAATTTGAAACATGTCAGTTTTCTCACATGTCGACCGGCTGAGAAGTCGTTTATTGACAAAAAGTTGGCAGGGCTCGTCCGGGATTTGAACCCGGGATCTCTCGCATTTCAATTATTATAATCCCAAAGCGAGAAGCATACCCCTAGACCAACGAGCCGCCGACAGTGAGGAACGTAGCTCTCAGTTTCTGACGTTAGTTTGCTATTCGGCCCATCGTGCCTCTGCTGACTCTCAGAGACCGATTTCATGAGTCCCCCTCTCCATCGTCCTGCTAATGTTTTCCCTTTGATGAAGTGATTATTTTTTGTGACATTACTTCACCAACGAGCTGCATCCTTTTCAGTAAAAGGTGAATTTGGCAATGAGGATAAATGTGATTGAATAAAAAAACTAGGGGAAAATGTTTAACACAATAACGACGAAGCTGGGGGCATACTGGATCAGCAGTCCATTGCTTCAACCTGTCAGTCACCTTGTCTCCTATTGACTGCAAAGTCAGACATCCATCCCCTACTTTTTGCATTCAAACAGAAATAATATGCACGAAAATCTACTTCGCCACTTGTTTTGCCCGTGCAACCAGATCGACAGTGATGAAAATGTGCCATTAGCTTCTTAAAGCACACAGCCTTCCTTTACTTCAGGTGAGTGACTGTCCGAGATGGTTGGTTTTGAGGCAGAATCAAAACAAAGAATATAAAATTTCACAAAGCGCGATAGCTGACCACTGCCGGACTCTAACCTGCAATCATCTGATAAGATCACAGTTACAATCGAAATCAGACACCTTATCCTTTAGGCCACGCGGCCGCTACCGTCGGTGCATAATTTGTTGTTTTTTATATTGAGAGCAAATTTGGGACAAGGATTACATCAAGGAGTGGATATCGGAAAACATGAGCAAATTTTGAGTAATGAACAGATGCGCTGCGATATGGATGTACACGGACACAGGCAAAGTCAATGTATCTTGAAACACAACAGTTTAACAATTCGGTTATCACAGCTGATAATCACACTCCTTTTTAAATGTACAGGATGATCCGGATAATGAGAAAATACGTTTTAAATGGGCAATTGATGAACCGGAACTGACAACCATCCCGTTGAAACAGACACCGAATGATCCTGGACAGGAAGCACATCCCTCTTATACAGCTGTAGAATTGCCCTTCACGGACAGCAGTTCCCTTTCAGAAGAATAAATTGGAATTTCTATCATTCCTGAATGCAATTGTGTTGTGCGTGAATGAGCGCGGTTCTCATGAGCACGCGGGACTGGGACGGTTGTTGAAGCCACAGGTGATAGACAAGCAGGAAAGAGGGAGGGAAATAAAATCAACCCAGACAAAAAGACAATTTAAAACATATATATATTTATTATAATAAGAAAATAAATAAATTTACAATTTTATTGCAAAAAATTGAATTTGATTTGATTGAAATAAATAAATAATTGTTTCTTAATCTATATATTTTTGATTGAACGAAGTCTGTGCGACTGCATGAAATGCACTGGAAATCAGGGTGTGCAGTCAGTAAATTCCCAAACACAGTAAGCCCATGGTGTAAGACAAGCCACGAGGGAAGATGTGGGCAACAAAGGCCATCTTTTAAAGTCGCGAGTGCTTTTCTGCACGATCAGACAGAAGCTGCGTGTGCTGTGAAAGCGGTCAAATGTAATAGAGCCAATGCAGGCAGAACAGAAAAGCACATTTATTGTGAAAGTTAAAAAGTAGGGAATGTATGTAAATATATGCATATATAAATATTGTTACAGAAATTTATATAAACAAAGTCAGTCAGTCAGTCATGTCTTGTCTTGATTTGATTTGTATTTGAAAATAAGGGGGAAGGAGCTCATCATGTCACACAGCCCATCCGCAAGCTCTCGCTAAAATCGCTATGTTTCTAACTTATATAATTTGCCTTCTTTCACATGTGGAATAGCAAAATCCCACAGCAGACTCTTCTCCTGTCAGTCAGTCCCTGAATGCGTGTTGAATCAAATCAGTGTGGCTTCAAGTTGCATGTAATGCATTTTTCCTCACATGACATGAAATGCACAGTAAGATCGCGCAGAACGTTTCCACGCACTCTCTCACTTACACAAACACACCAACAAACTAAAAATTCTGCACTCTCCAAAGGCAGTTTTTGAAATTTGAAATTTGAAATCCGGGACAGACAGCACATTCCTTTTAAACAGATAGATAATGATCCGATACTGATAGCACACCATTTTGGAGAGACAGAGAATGACCCCGGGCAGACCAGCACATCACCTTAAAAGGGATACAGAAACACAATGAACAAAAACAAAGCATTCTGTAAAACTCAGCAGGCCGTGAACATTCTGTGGATGAATTTCCCGGGCTCACGTTCAGTCAGATGATCATTCCGATATTTTAAGAAAAATGTAAAAGTTTACAGATTTTTCCTGGAAAATAACGCCTGGAAAAATAGGCAGCGAGGAAGGACAAAAGGGAATGCCTGTGATACAGTGGAGCGTAGGAGTGATTGAATAATAAATGGCACAATGCAAAAAGGCAAAGTGAGTGGTAAGCGGGCAATAATGTAACAAAGGATGGACCAGAGGAGGTGTTAGTGTGAACAGCAGAACCATTAGCAGACAATGGGAGCGGAGCTTATGATCCGATACGTTGAACCGAATGTTGAGGCCAGAACACTATAACCTGCCTGGAATGTTGGGTTTGAACGCCTTTTAATTGACCAGGCAGCTTGGCCACCCCGGATTGATTTCCTGCACGGTTTAAATTCGGCAGCCAAGGGACTAAATCCAAAGCCAGCTTCTCACATCTTTTCAGCGCGAGAGAAACAGGACGCACTCATATTCAGGGCAGAGTCTGTTTCACGTTGAATTTGAGATTGACGTTGAATGTGTGCTTATCCCTATGGAGGTGAGCTCATGCGTGCAGAAAGGAAGATACACTGATCAAGTATTTGCCGGAATCAAACCGGGGTTTATGTTGTCCAATGAGACGCAGAGCCGAGCACATCTGAGAAACATGGACTTTACTCAGTTCGGTGAGTTTCACTTTGCTCCTGGGAATCTCCAGGATTTTTGGACGCTGTGTGAACAACGGAGTGCAATCACACGTTTTAATTTGAAACATGTCAATTTTCTCACATGTCGACCGGCTGAGAAGTCGTTTATTGACAAAAAGTTGGCAGGGCTCGTCCGGGATTTGTACCCGGGATCTCTCGCATTTCAATTATTATAATCCCAAAGCGATAATCATACCCCTAGACCAACGAGCCGCCGACAGTGAGGAACGTAGCTCTCAGTTTCTGACGTTAGTTTGCTATTCGGCCCATCGTGCCTGTGCTGACTCTCAGAGACCGATTTCATGAGTCCCCCTCTCCATCGTCCTGCTAATGTTTTCCCTTTGATGAAGTGATTATTTTTTGTGACATTACTTCACCAACGAGCTGCTTCCTTTTCAGTAAAAGGTGAATTTGGCAATGAGGATAAATGTGATTGAATAAAAAAACTAGGGGAAAATGTTTAACACAATAACGACGAAGCTGGGGGCATACTGGATCAGCAGTCCATTGCTTCAACCTGTCAGTCACCTTGTCTCCTATTGACTGCAAAGTCAGACATCCATCCCCTACTTTTTGCATTCAAACAGAAATAATATGCACGAAAATCTACTTCACCACTTGTTTTGCCCGTGCAACCAGATCGACAGTGATGAAAATGTGCCATTAGCTTCTTAAAGCACACAGCCTTCCTTTACTTCAGGTGAGTGACTGTCCGAGATGGTTGGTTTTGAGGCAGAATCAAAACAAAGAATATAAAATTTCACAAAGCGCGATAGCTGACCACTGCCGGACTCTAACCTGCAATCATCTGATAAGATCACAGTTACAATCGAAATCAGACACCTTATCCTTTAGGCCACGCGGCCGCTACCGTCTGTGCATAATTTTTTGTTTTTTATATTGAGAGCAAATTTGGGACAAGGGTTACATCAAGTAGTGGATATCGGAAAACATGAGCATATTTTGAGTAATGAACAGATGCGCTGCGATATGGATGTACACGGACACAGGCAAAGTCAATGTATCTTGAAACACAACAGTTTAACAATTCGGTTATCACAGCTGATAATCACACTCCTTTTTAAATGTACAGGATGATCCGGATAATGAGAAAATACGTTTTAAAGGGGCAATTGATGAACCGGAACTGACAACCATCCCGTTGAAACAGACACCGAATGATCCTGGACAGGAAGCACATCCCTCTTACACAGCTGTAGAATTGCCCTTCACGGACAGCAGTTCCCTTTCAGAAGAATAAATTGGAATTTCTATCATTCCTGAATGCAATTGTGTTGTGCGTGAATGAGCGCGGTTCTCATGAGCACGCGGGACTGGGACGGTTGTTGAAGCCACAGGTGATAGACAAGCAGGAAAGAGGGAGGGAAATAAAACCAACCCAGACAAAAAGACAATTTAAAACATATATATATTTATCATAATAAGAAAATAAATAAATTTACAATTTTATTGCAAAAAATTTAATTTGATTTGATTGAAATAAATAAATAATTGTTTCTTAATCTATATATTTTTGATTGAACGAAGTCTGTGCGACTGCATGAAATGCACTGGAAATCAGCGTGTGCAGTCAGTAAATTCCCAAACACAGTAAGCCCATGGTGTAAGACAAGCCACGAGGGAAGATGTGGGAAACAAAGGCCATCTTTTAAAGTCGCGAGTGCTTTTCTGCAGGATCAGACAGAAGCTGCGTGTGCTGTGAAAGAGGTCAAATGTAATAGAGCCAATGCAGGCAGAACAGAAAAGCACATTTATTGTGAAAGTTAAAAAGTAGGGAATGTATGTAAATATATGCATATATAAATATTGATACAGAAATTTATATAAACAAAGTCAGTCAGTCAGTCATGTCTTGTCTTGTCTTGATTTGATTTGTATTTGAAAATAAGGGGGAATGAGCTCATCATGTCACACAGCCCATCCGCAAGCTCTCGCTAAAATCGCTATGTTTCTAACTTATATAATTTGCCTTCTTTCACATGTGGAATAGCAAAATCCCACAGCAGACTCTTCTCCTGTCAGTCAGTCCCTGAATGCGTGTTGAATCAAATCAGTGTGGCTTCAAGTTGCATGTAATGCATTTTTCCTCACATGACATGAAATGCACAGTCAGATCGCGCAGAACGTTTCCACGCACTCTCTCACTGACACAAACACACCAACAAACTAAAAATTCTGCACTCTCCAAAGGCAGTTTTTGAAATTTGAAATTTGAAATCCGGGACAGACAGCACATTCCTTTTAAACAGATAGATAATGATCCGATACTGATAGCACACCATTTTGGAGAGACAGAGAATGACCCCGGGCAGACCAGCACATCACCTTAAAAGGGATACAGAAACACAATGAACAAAAACAAAGCATTCTGTAAAACTCAGCAGGCCGTGAACATTCTGTGGATGAATTTCCCGGGCTCACGTTCAGTCAGATGATCATTCCGATATTTTAAGAAAAATGTAAAAGTTTACAGATTTTTCCTGGAAAATAGCGCCTGGAAAAATAGGCAGCGAGGAAGGACAAAAGGGAATGCCTGTGATACAGTGGAGCGTAGGAGTAATTGAATAATAAATGGCACAATGCCAAAAGGCAAAGTGAGTGGTAAGCGGGCAATAAAGTAACAAAGGATGGACCAGAGGAGGTGTTAGTGTGAACAGCAGAACCATTAGGAGACAATGGGAGCGGTGCTTATGATCCGATACGTTGAACCGAATGTTGAGGCCAGAACACTATAACCTGCCTGGAATCTAGGGTTTGAACGCCTTTTAATTAGACCAGGCAGCTTGGCCACCCCGGATCGATTTCCTGCACGGTTTAAATTCGGCAGCCAAGGGACTAAATCCAAAGCCAGCTTCTCAAATCTCCAGGATTTTTGGACGCTGTGTGAACAACGGAGTGCAATCACACGTTTTAATTTGAAACATGTCAGTTTTCTCACATGTCGACCGGCTGAGAAGTCGTTTTTTGACAAAAGGTTGGCAGGGCTCGTCCGGGATTTGAATCCGGGACCTCTCGCATTTCAATCATTATAATCCCAAAGCGAGAATCATACCCCTAGACCAACGAGCCGCCGACAGTGAGGAGCGTAGCTCTCAGTTTCTGACGTTAGTTTGCTATTCGGCCCATCGTGCCTGTGCTGACTCTCAGAGACCGATTTCATGAGTCCCCCTCTCCATCGTTCTGCTAATGTTTTCCCTTTGATGAAGTGATTATTTTTTGTGACATTACTTCATCAACGAGCTGCATCCTTTTCAGTAAAAGGTGAATTTGGCAATGAGGATAAATGTGATTGAATAAAAGAACTAGGGGAAAATGTTTAACACAATAACGACGAAGCTGGGGGCATACTGGATCAGCAGTCCATTGCTTCAACCTGTCAGTCACCTTGTCTCCTATTGACTGCAAAGTCAGACATCCATCCCCTACTTTTTGCATTCAAACAGAAATAATATGCACGAAAATCTACTTCACCAGTTGTTTTGCCCGTGCAACCAGATCGACAGTGATGAAAATGTGCCATTAGCTTCTTAAAGCACACAGCCTTCCTTCACTTCAGGTGAGTGACTGTCCGAGATGGTTGGTTTTGAGGCAGAATCAAAACAAAGAATATAAAATTTCACAAAGCGCGATAGCTGACCACTGCCGGACTCGAACCTGCAATCATCTGATAAGATCACAGTTACAATCGAAATCAGAAACCTTATCCTTTAGGCCACGCGGTCGCTACCGTCGGTGCATAATTTGTTGTTTTTTATATTGAGAGCAAATTTGGGACAAGGGTTACATCAAGGAGTGGATATCGGAAAACATGAGCATATTTTGAGTAATGAACAGATGCGCTGCGATATGGATGTACACGGACACAGGCAAAGTCAATGTATCTTGAAACACAACAGTTTAACAATTCGGTTATCACAGCTGATAATCACACTCCTTTTTAAATGTACAGGATGATCCGGATAATGAGAAAATACGTTTTAAAGGGGCAATTGATGAACCGGAACTGACAACCATCCCGTTGAAACAGACACCGAATGATCCTGGACAGGAAGCACATCCCTCTTACACAGCTGTAGAATTGCCCTTCACGGACAGCAGTTCCCTTTCAGAAGAATAAATTGGAATTTCTATCATTCCTGAATGCAATTGTGTTGTGCGTGAATGAGCGCGGTTCTCATGAGCACGCGGGACTGGGACGGTTGTTGAAGCCACAGGTGATAGACAAGCAGGAAAGAGGGAGGGAAATAAAACCAACCCAGACAAAAAGACAATTTAAAACATATATATATTTATCATAATAAGAAAATAAATAAATTTACAATTTTATTGCAAAAAATTTAATTTGATTTGATTGAAATAAATAAATAATTGTTTCTTAATCTATATATTTTTGATTGAACGAAGTCTGTGCGACTGCATGAAATACACTGGAAATCAGCGTGTGCAGTCAGTAAATTCCCAAACACAGTAAGCCCATGGTGTAAGACAAGCCACGAGGGAAGATGTGGGAAACAAAGGCCATCTTTTAAAGTCGCGAGTGCTTTTCTGCACGATCAGACAGAAGCTGCGTGTGCTGTGAAAGAGGTCAAATGTAATAGAGCCAATGCAGGCAGAACAGAAAAGCACATTTATTGTGAAAGTTAAAAAGTAGGGAATGTATGTAAATATATGCATATATAAATATTGATACAGAAATTTATATAAACAAAGTCAGTCAGTCAGTCATGTCTTGTCTTGTCTTGATTTGATTTGTATTTGAAAATAAGGGGGAATGAGCTCATCATGTCACACAGCCCATCCGCAAGCTCTCGCTAAAATCGCTATGTTTCTAACTTATATAATTTGCCTTCTTTCACATGTGGAATAGCAAAATCCCACAGCAGACTCTTCTCCTGTCAGTCAGTCCCTGAATGCGTGTTGAATCAAATCAGTGTGGCTTCAAGTTGCATGTAATGCATTTTTCCTCACATGACATGAAATGCACAGTAAGATCGCGCAGAACGTTTCCACGCACTCTCTCACTTACACAAACACACCAACAAACTAAAAATTCTGCACTCTCCAAAGGCAGTTTTTGAAATTTGAAATTTGAAATCCGGGACAGACAGCACATTCCTTTTAAACAGATAGATAATGATCCGATACTGATAGCACACCATTTTGGAGAGACAGAGAATGACCCCGGGCAGACCAGCACATCACCTTAAAAGGGATACAGAAACACAATGAACAAAAACAAAGCATTCTGTAAAACTCAGCAGGCCGTGAACATTCTGTGGATGAATTTCCCGGGCTCACGTTCAGTCAGATGATCATTCCGATATTTGAAGAAAAATGTAAAGTTTACAGATTTTTCCTGGAAAATAGCGCCTGGAAAAATAGGCAGCGAGGAAGGACAAAAGGGAATGCCTGTGATACAGTGGAGCGTAGGAGTGATTGAATAATAAATGGCACAATGCAAAAAGGCAAAGTGAGTGGTAAGCGGGCAATAAAGTAACAAAGGATGGACCAGAGGAGGTGTTCGTGTGAACAGCAGAACCATTAGCAGACAATGGGAGCGGTGCTTATGATCCGATACGTTGAACCGAAAACACTATAACCTGCCTGGAATCTAGGTTTTGAACGCCTTTTAATTAGACCAGGCAGCTTGGCCACCCCGGATCGATTTCCTGCACGGTTTAAATTCGGCAGGCAAGGGAGTAAATCCAAAGCCAGCTTCTCACATCTTTTCAGCGCGAGAGAAACAGGACGCACTCATATTCAGGGCAGAGTCTGTTTCACGTTGAATTTGAGATTGACGTTGAATATATGCTTATCCCTATGGAAGTGAGCTCATGCGTGCAGAAAGGAAGATACACTGATCAAGTATTTGCCGGAATCAAAACGGGGTTTATGTTGTCCAATGAGACGCAGAGCCGAGCACATCTGAGAAACATGAACTTTACTCAGTTCGGTGAGTTTCACTTTGCTCCTGGGAATCTCCAGGATTTTTGTACGCTGTGTGAACAACGGAGTGCAATCACACGTTTTAATTTGAAACATGTCAGTTTTCTCACATGTCGACCGGCTGAGAAGTCGTTTTTTGACAAAAGGTTGGCAGGGCTCGTCCGGGATTTGAACCCGGGACCTCTCGCATTTCAATTATTATACTCCCAAAGCGAGAATCATACCCCTAGACCAACGAGCCGCCGACAGTGAGGAACGTAGCTCTCAGTTTCTGATGTTAGTTTGCTATTCGGCCCATCGTGCCTGTGCTGACTCTCAGAGACCGATTTCATGAGTCCCCCTCTCCATCGTTCTGCTGATGTTTTCCCTTTGATGAAGTGATTATTTTTTGTGACATTACTTCATCAACGAGCTGCATCCTTTTCAGTAAAAGGTGAATTTGGCAATGAGGATAAATGTGATTGAATAAAAAAACTAGGGGAAAATGTTTAACACAATAACGACGAAGCTGGGGGCATACTGGATCAGCAGTCCATTGCTTCAACCTGTCAGTCACCTTGTCTCCTATTGACTGCAAAGTCAGACATCCATCCCCTACTTTTTGCATTCAAACAGAAATAATATGCACGGAAATCTACTTCACCACTTGTTTTGCCCGAGCAACCAGATCGACAGTGATGAAAATGTGCCATTAGCTTCTTAAAGCACACAGCCTTCCTTTACTTCAGGTGAGTGACTGTCCGAGATGGTTGGTTTTGAGGCAGAATCAAAACAAAGAATATAAAATTTCACAAAGCGCGATAGCTGACCACTGCCGGACTCTAACCTGCAATCATCTGATAAGATCACAGTTACAATCGAAATCAGACACCTTATCCTTTAGGCCACGCGGCCGCTACCGTCGGTGCATAATTTGTTGTTTTTTATATTGAGAGCAAATTTGGGACAAGGGTTACATCAAGGAGTGGATATCGGAAAACATGAGCATATTTTGAGTAATGAACAGATGCGCTGCGATATGGATGTACACGGACACAGGCAAAGTCAATGTATCTTGAAACACAACAGTTTAACAATTCGGTTATCACAGCTGATAATCACACTCCTTTTTAAATGTACAGGATGATCCGGATAATGAGAAAATACGTTTTAAAGGGGCAATTGATGAACCGGAACTGACAACCATCCCGTTGAAACAGACACCGAATGATCCTGGACAGGAAGCACATCCCTCTTACACAGCTGTAGAATTGCCCTTCACGGACAGCAGTTCCCTTTCAGAAGAATAAATTGGAATTTCTATCATTCCTGAATGCAATTGTGTTGTGCGTGAATGAGCGCGGTTCTCATGAGCACGCGGGACTGGGACGGTTGTTGAAGCCACATTTAATAGACAAGCAGGAAAGAGGGAGGGAAATAAAACCAACCCAGACAAAAAGACAATTTAAAACATATATATATTTATTATAATAAGAAAATAAATAAATTTACAATTTTATTGCAAAAAATTGAATTTGATTTGATTGAAATAAATAAATAATTGTTTCTTAATCTATATATTTTTGATTGAACGAAGTCTGTGCGACTGCATGAAATGCACTGGAAATCAGGGTGTGCAGTCAGTAAATTCCAAAACACAGTAAGCCCATGGTGTAAGACAAGCCACGAAGGAAGATGTGGGAAACAAAGGCCATCTTTTAAAGTCGCGAGTGCTTTTCTGCACGATCAGACAGAAGCTGCGTGTGCTGTGAAAGAGGTCAAATGTAATAGAGCCAATGCAGGCAGAACAGAAAAGCACATTTATTGTGAAAGTTAAAAAGTAGGGAATGTATGTAAATATATGCATATATAAATATTGATACAGAAATTTATATAAACAAAGTCAGTCAGTCAGTCATGTCTTGTCTTGTCTTGATTTGATTTGTATTTGAAAATAAGGGGGAATGAGCTCATCATGTCACACAGCCCATCCGCAAGCTCTCGCTAAAATCGCTATGTTTCTAACTTATATAATTTGCCTTCTTTCACATGTGGAATAGCAAAATCCCACAGCAGACTCTTCTCCTGTCAGTCAGTCCCTGAATGCGTGTTGAATCAAATCAGTGTGGCTTCAAGTTGCATGTAATGCATTTTTCCTCACATGACATGAAATGCACAGTAAGATCGCGCAGAACGTTTCCACGCACTCTCTCACTTACACAAACACACCAACAAACTAAAAATTCTGCACTCTCCAAAGGCAGTTTTTGAAATTTGAAATTTGAAATCCGGGACAGACAGCACATTCCTTTTAAACAGATAGATAATGATCCGATACTGATAGCACACCATTTTGGAGAGACAGAGAATGACCCCGGGCAGACCAGCACATCACCTTAAAAGGGATACAGAAACACAATGAACAAAAACAAAGCATTCTGTAAAACTCAGCAGGCCGTGAACATTCTGTGGATGAATTTCCCGGGCTCACGTTCAGTCAGATGATCATTCCGATATTTGAAGAAAAATGTAAAGTTTACAGATTTTTCCTGGAAAATAGCGCCTGGAAAAATAGGCAGCGAGGAAGGACAAAAGGGAATGCCTGTGATACAGTGGAGCGTAGGAGTGATTGAATAATAAATGGCACAATGCAAAAAGGCAAAGTGAGTGGTAAGCGGGCAACAAAGTAACAAAGGATGGACCAGAGGAGGTGTTCGTGTGAACAGCAGAACCATTAGCAGACAATGGGAGCGGTGCTTATGATCCGATACGTTGAACCGAAAACATAAACCTGCCTGGAATCTAGGGTTTGAACGCCTTTTAATTAGACCAGGCAGCTTGGCCACCCCGGATCGATTTCCTGCACGGTTTAAATTCGGCAGCCAAGGGAGTAAATCCAAAGCCAGCTTCTCACATCTTTTCAGCGCGAGAGAAACAGGACGCACTCATATTCAGGGCAGAGTCTGTTTCACGTTGAATTTGAGATTGACGTTGAATGTATGCTTATCCCTATGGAAGTGAGCTCATGCGTGCAGAAAGGAAGATACACTGATCAAGTATTTGCCGGAATCAAAACGGGGTTGATGTTGTCCAATGAGACGCAGAGCCGAGCACATCTGAGAAACATGAACTTTACTCAGTTCGGTGAGTTTCACTTTGCTCCTGGGAATCTCCAGGATTTTTGTACGCTGTGTGAACAACGGAGTGCAATCACACGTTTTAATTTGAAACATGTCAGTTTTCTCACATGTCGACCGGCTGAGAAGTCGTTTTTTGACAAAAGGTTGAAAGGGCTCGTCCGGGATTTGAACCCGGGACCTCTCGCATTTCAATTATTATAATCCCAAAGCGAGAATCATACCCCTAGACCAACGAGCCGCCGACAGTGAGGACCGTAGCTCTCAGTTTCTGACGTTAGTTTGCTATTCGGCCCATCGTGCCTGTGCTGACTCTCAGAGACCGATTTCATGAGTCCCCCTCTCCATCGTTCTGCTGATGTTTTCCCTTTGATGAAGTGATTATTTTTTGTGACATTACTTCATCAACGAGCTGCATCCTTTTCAGTAAAAGGTGAATTTGGCAATGAGGATAAATGTGATTGAATAAAAAAACTAGGGGAAAATGTTTAACACAATAACGACGAAGCTGGGGGCATACTGGATCAGCAGTCCATTGCTTCAACCTGTCAGTCACCTTGTCTCCTATTGACTGCAAAGTCAGACATCCATCCCCTACTTTTTGCATTCAAACAGAAATAATATGCACGGAAATCTACTTCACCACTTGTTTTGCCCGAGCAACCAGATCGACAGTGATGAAAATGTGCCATTAGCTTCTTAAAGCACACAGCCTTCCTTTACTTCAGGTGAGTGACTGTCCGAGATGGTTGGTTTTGAGGCAGAATCAAAACAAAGAATATAAAATTTCACAAAGCGCGATAGCTGACCACTGCCGGACTCGAACCTGCAATCATCTGATAAGATCACAGTTACAATCGAAATCAGACACCTTATCCTTTAGGCCACGCGGCCGCTACCGTCGGTGCATAATTTGTTGTTTTTTATATTGAGAGCAAATTTGGGACAAGGGTTACATCAAGGAGTGGATATCGGAAAACATGAGCATATTTTGAGTAATGAACAGATGCGCTGCGATATGGATGTACACGGACACAGGCAAAGTCAATGTATCTTGAAACACAACAGTTTAACAATTCGGTTATCACAGCTGATAATCACACTCCTTTTTAAATGTACAGGATGATCCGGATAATGAGAAAATACGTTTTAAAGGGGCAATTGATGAACCGGAACTGACAACCATCCCGTTGAAACAGACACCGAATGATCCTGGACAGGAAGCACATCCCTCTTACACAGCTGTAGAATTGCCCTTCACGGACAGCAGTTCCCTTTCAGAAGAATAAATTGGAATTTCTATCATTCCTGAATGCAATTGTGTTGTGCGTGAATGAGCGCGGTTCTCATGAGCACGCGGGACTGGGACGGTTGTTGAAGCCACATTTAATAGACAAGCAGGAAAGAGGGAGGGAAATAAAACCAACCCAGACAAAAAGACAATTTAAAACATATATATATTTATTATAATAAGAAAATAAATAAATTTACAATTTTATTGCAAAAAATTGAATTTGATTTGATTGAAATAAATAAATAATTGTATCTTAATCTATATATTTTTGATTGAACGAAGTCTGTGCGACTGCATGAAATGCACTGGAAATCAGGGTGTGCAGTCAGTAAATTCCAAAACACAGTAAGCCCATGGTGTAAGACAAGCCACGAAGGAAGATGTGGGAAACAAAGGCCATCTTTTAAAGTCGCGAGTGCTTTTCTGCAGGATCAGACAGAAGCTGCGTGTGCTGTGAAAGAGGTCAAATGTAATAGAGCCAATGCAGGCAGAACAGAAAAGCACATTTATTGTGAAAGTTAAAAAGTAGGGAATGTATGTAAATATATGCATATATAAATATTGATACAGAAATTTATATAAACAAAGTCAGTCAGTCAGTCATGTCTTGTCTTGTCTTGATTTGATTTGTATTTGAAAATAAGGGGGAATGAGCTCATCATGTCACACAGCCCATCCGCAAGCTCTCGCTAAATTCGCTATGTTTCTAACTTATATAATTTGCCTTCTTTCACATGTGGAATAGCAAAATCCCACAGCAGACTCTTCTCCTGTCAGTCAGTCCCTGAATGCGTGTTGAATCAAATCAGTGTGGCTTCAAGTTGCATGTAATGCATTTTTCCTCACATGACATGAAATGCACAGTAAGATCGCGCAGAACGTTTCCACGCACTCTCTCACTTACACAAACACACCAACAAACTAAAAATTCTGCACTCTCCAAAGGCAGTTTTTGAAATTTGAAATTTGAAATCCGGGACAGACAGCACATTCCTTTTAAACAGATAGATAATGATCCGATACTGATAGCACACCATTTTGGAGAGACAGAGAATGACCCCGGGCAGACCAGCACATCACCTTAAAAGGGATACAGAAACACAATGAACAAAAACAAAGCATTCTGTAAAACTCAGCAGGCCGTGAACATTCTGTGGATGAATTTCCCGGGCTCACGTTCAGTCAGATGATCATTCTGATATTTTAAGAAAAATGTAAAGTTTACAGATTTTTAATGGAAAATAGCGCCTGGAAAAATAGGCAGCGAGGAAGGACAAAAGGGAATGCCTGTGATACAGTGGAGCGTAGGAGTGATTGAATAATAAATGGCACAATGCAAAAAGGCAAAGTGAGTGGTAAGCGGGCAATAAAGTAACAAAGGATGGACCAGAGGAGGTGTTCGTGTGAACAGCAGAACCATTAGCAGACAATGGGAGCGGTGCTTATGATCCGATACGTTGAACCGAATGTTGAGGCCAGAACACTATAACCTGCCTGGAATGTAGGGTTTGAATGCCTTTTAATTAGACCAGGCAGCTTGGCCACCCCGGATTGATTTCCTGCACGGTTTACATTCGGCAGCCAAGGCCAGCTTCTCACATCTTTTCAGCGCGAGAGAAACAGGACGCACTCATATTCAGGGCAGAGTCTGTTTCACGTTGAATTTGAGATTGACGTTGAATGTATGCTTATCCCTATGGAGGTGAGCTCATGCGTGCAGAAAGGAAGATACACTGATCAAGTATTTGCCGGAATCAAAACGGGGTTTATGTTGTCCAATGAGACGCAGAGCCGAGCACATCTGAGAAACATGAACTTTACTCAGTTCGGTGAGTTTCACTTTGCTCCTGGGAATCTCCAGGATTTTTGGACGCTGTGTGAACAACTGAGTGCAATCACACGTTTTAATTTGAAACAAGTCAGTTTTCTCACATGTCGACCGGCTGAGAAGTCGTTTTTTGACAAAAGGTTGGCAGGGCTCATCCGGGATTTAAACACGTGACCTCTCGCATTTCAATTATTATAATCCCAAAGCGAGAATCATACCCCTAGACCAACGAGCCGCCGACAGTGAGGGACGTAGCTCTCAGTTTCTGACGTTAGTTTGCTATTCGGCCCATCGTGCCTGTGCTGACTCTCAGAGACCGATTTCATGAGTCCCCCTCTCCATCGTCCTGCTAATGTTTTCCCTTTGATGAAGTGATTATTTTTTGTGACATTACTTCACCAACGAGCTGCATCCTTTTCAGTAAAAGGTGAATTTGGCAATGAGGATAAATGTGATTGAATAAAAAAACTAGGGGAAAATGTTTAACACAATAACGACGAAGCTGGGGGCATACTGGATCAGCAGTCCATTGCTTCAACCTGTCAGTCACCTTGTCTCCTATTGACTGCAAAGTCAGACATCCATCCCCTACTTTTTGCATTCAAACAGAAATAATATGCACGAAAATCTACTTCACCACTTGTTTTGCCCGTGCAACCAGATCGACAGTGATGAAAATGTGCCATTAGCTTCTTAAAGCACACAGCCTTCCTTTACTTCAGGTGAGTGACTGTCCGAGATGGTTGGTTTTGAGGCAGAATCAAAACAAAGAATATAAAATTTCACAAAGCGCGATAGCTGACCACTGCCGGACTCGAACCTGCAATCATCTGATAAGATCACAGTTACAATCGAAATCAGACACCTTATCCTTTAGGCCACGCGGCCGCTACCGTCGGTGCATAATTTGTTGTTTTTTATATTGAGAGCAAATTTGGGACAAGGGTTACATCAAGGAGTGGATATCGGAAAACATGAGCATATTTTGAGTAATGAATAGATGCGCTGCGATATGGATGTACACGGACACAGGCAAAGTCAATGTATCTTGAAACACAACAGTTTAACAATTCGGTTATCACAGCTGATAATCACACTCCTTTTTAAATGTACAGGATGATCCGGATAATGAGAAAATACGTTTTAAAGGGGCAATTGATGAACCGGAACTGACAACCATCCCGTTGAAACAGACACCGAATGATCCTGGACAGGAAGCACATCCCTCTTACACAGCTGTAGAATTGCCCTTCACGGACAGCAGTTCCCTTTCAGAAGAATAAAGTGGGATTTCTATCATTCCTGAATGCAATTGTGTTGTGCGTGAATGAGCGCGGTTCGCATGAGCACGCGGGACTGGGACGGTTGTTGAAGCCACAGGTGATAGACAAGCAGGAAAGAGGAAGGGAAATAAAACCAACCCAGACAAAAAGACAATTTAAAACATATATATATTTATTATAATAAGAAAATAAATAAATTTACAATTTTATTGCAAAAAATTGAATTTGATTTGATTGAAATAAATAAATAATTGTTTCTTAATCTATATATTTTTGATTGAACGAAGTCTGTGCGACTGCATGAAATGCACTGGAAATCAGGGTGTGCAGTCAGTAAATTCCCAAACACAGTAAGCCCATGGTGTAAGACAAGCCACGAGGGAAGATGTGGGCAACAAAGGCCATCTTTTAAAGTCGCGAGTGCTTTTCTGCAGAATCAGACAGAAGCTGCGTGTGCTGTGAAAGAGGTCAAATGTAATAGAGCCAATGCAGGCAGAACAGAAAAGCACATTTATTGTGAAAGTTAAAAAGTAGGGAATGTATGTAAATATATGCATATATAAATATTGATACAGAAATTTATATAAACAAAGTCAGTCAGTCAGTCATGTCTTGTCTTGTCTTGATTTGATTTGTATTTGAAAATAAGGGGGAAGGAGCTCATCATGTCACACAGCCCATCCGCAAGCTCTCGCTAAAATCGCTATGTTTCTAACTTATATAATTTGCCTTCTTTCACAGGTGGAATAGCAAAATCCCACAGCAGACTCTTCTCCTGTCAGTCAGTCCCTGAATGCGTGTTGAATCAAATCAGTGTGGCTTCAAGTTGCATGTAATGCATTTTTCCTCCCATGACATGAAATGCACAGTAAGATCGCGCAGAACGTTTCCACGCACTCTCTCACTTACACAAACACACCAACAAACTAAAAATTCTGCACTCTCCAAAGGCAGTTTTTGAAATTTGAAATTTGAAATCCGAGACAGACAGCACATTCCTTTTAAACAGATAGATAATGATCCGATACTGATAGCACACCATTTTGGAGAGACAGAGAATGACCCCGGGCAGACCAGCACATCACCTTAAAAGGGATACAGAAACACAATGAACAAAAACAAAGCATTCTGTAAAACTCAGCAGGCCGTGAACATTCTGTGGATGAATTTCCCGGGCTCACGTTCAGTCAGATGATCATTCCGATATTTTAAGAAAAATGTGAAGTTTACAGATTTTTCCTGGAAAATAGCGCCTGGAAAAATAGGCAGCGAGGAAGGACAAAAGGGAATGCCTGTGATACAGTGGAGCGTAGGAGTGATTGAATAATAAATGGCACAATGCAAAAAGGCAAAGTGAGTGGTAAGCGGGCAATAAAGTAACAAAGGATGGACCAGAGGAGATGTTAGTGTGAACAGCAGAACCATTAGCAGACAATAGGAGCGGTGCTTATGATCCGATACGTTGAACCGAATGTTGAGGCCAGAACACTATAACCTGCCTGGAATGTACGGTTTGAACGCCTTTTAATTAGACCAGGCAGCTTGGCCACCCCGGATCGATTTCCTGCACGGTTTAAATTCGGCAGCCAAGGGACTAAATCCAAAGCCAGCTTCTCACATCTTTTCAGCGCGAGAGAAACAGGACGCACTCATATTCAGGGCAGAGTCTGTTTCACGTTGAATTTGAGATTGACGTTGAATGTATGCTTATCCCTATGGAGGTGAGCTCATGCGTGCAGAAAGGAAGATACACTGATCAAGTATTTGCCGGAATCAAAACGGGGTTTATGTTGTCCAATGAGACGCAGAGCCGAGCACATCTGAGAAACATGAACTTTACTCAGTTCGGTGAGTTTCACTTTGCTCCTGGGAATCTCCAGGATTTTTGGACGCTGTGTGAACAACTGAGTGCAATCACACGTTTTAATTTGAAACAAGTCAGTTTTCTCACATGTCGACCGGCTGAGAAGTCGTTTTTTGACAAAAGGTTGGCAGGGCTCATCCGGGATTTAAACACGTGACCTCTCGCATTTCAATTATTATAATCCCAAAGCGAGAATCATACCCCTAGACCAACGAGCCGCCGACAGTGAGGGACGTAGCTCTCAGTTTCTGACGTTAGTTTGCTATTCGGCCCATCGTGCCTGTGCTGACTTTCAGAGACCGATTTCATGAGTCCCCCTCTCCATCGTCCTGCTAATGTTTTCCCTTTGATGAAGTGATTATTTTTTGTGACATTACTTCACCAACGAGCTGCATCCTTTTCAGTAAAAGGTGAATTTGGCAATGAGGATAAATGTGATTGAATAAAAAAACTAGGGGAAAATGTTTAACACAATAACGACGAAGCTGGGGGCATACTGGATCAGCAGTCCATTGCTTCAACCTGTCAGTCACCTTGTCTCCTATTGACTGCAAAGTCAGACATCCATCC
This sequence comes from Pristiophorus japonicus, assembly GCF_044704955.1. Classification (NCBI taxonomy): domain Eukaryota; kingdom Metazoa; phylum Chordata; class Chondrichthyes; family Pristiophoridae; genus Pristiophorus; species Pristiophorus japonicus. Next base: position 228,196 of record NW_027252911.1, read on the forward strand.
CCTACTTTTTGCATTCAAACAGAAATAATATGCACGAAAATCTACTTCACCACTTGTTTTGCCCGTGCAACCAGATCGACAGTGATGAAAATGTGCCATTAGCTTCTTAAAGCACACAGCCTTCCTTTACTTCAGGTGAGTGACTGTCCGAGATGGTTGGTTTTGAGGCAGAATCAAAACAAAGAATATAAAATTTCACAAAGCGCGATAGCTGACCACTGCCGGACTCGAACCTGCAATCATCTGATAAGATCACAGTTACAATCGAAATCAGACACCTTATCCTTTAGGCCACGCGGCCGCTACCGTCGGTGCATAATTTGTTGTTTTTTATATTGAGAGCAAATTTGGGACAAGGGTTACATCAAGGAGTGGATATCGGAAAACATGAGCATATTTTGAGTAATGAATAGATGCGCTGCGATATGGATGTACACGGACACAGGCAAAGTCAATGTATCTTGAAACACAACAGTTTAACAATTCGGTTATCACAGCTGATAATCACACTCCTTTTTAAATGTACAGGATGATCCGGATAATGAGAAAATACGTTTTAAAGGGGCAATTGATGAACCGGAACTGACAACCATCCCGTTGAAACAGACACCGAATGATCCTGGACAGGAAGCACATCCCTCTTACACAGCTGTAGAATTGCCCTTCACGGACAGCAGTTCCCTTTCAGAAGAATAAAGTGGGATTTCTATCATTCCTGAATGCAATTGTGTTGTGCGTGAATGAGCGCGGTTCGCATGAGCACGCGGGACTGGGACGGTTGTTGAAGCCACAGGTGATAGACAAGCAGGAAAGAGGAAGGGAAATAAAACCAACCCAGACAAAAAGACAATTTAAAACATATATATATTTATTATAATAAGAAAATAAATAAATTTACAATTTTATTGCAAAAAATTGAATTTGATTTGATTGAAATAAATAAATAATTGTTTCTTAATCTATATATTTTTGATTGAACGAAGTCTGTGCGACTGCATGAAATGCACTGGAAATCAGGGTGTGCAGTCAGTAAATTCCCAAACACAGTAAGCCCATGGTGTAAGACAAGCCACGAGGGAAGATGTGGGCAACAAAGGCCATCTTTTAAAGTCGCGAGTGCTTTTCTGCAGAATCAGACAGAAGCTGCGTGTGCTGTGAAAGAGGTCAAATGTAATAGAGCCAATGCAGGCAGAACAGAAAAGCACATTTATTGTGAAAGTTAAAAAGTAGCGAATGTATGTAAATATATGCATATATAAATATTGATACAGAAATTTATATAAACAAAGTCAGTCAGTCAGTCATGTCTTGTCTTGTCTTGATTTGATTTGTATTTGAAAATAAGGGGGAAGGAGCTCATCATGTCACACAGCCCATCCGCAAGCTCTCGCTAAAATCGCTATGTTTCTAACTTATATAATTTGCCTTCTTTCACAGGTGGAATAGCAAAATCCCACAGCAGACTCTTCTCCTGTCAGTCAGTCCCTGAATGCGTGTTGAATCAAATCAGTGTGGCTTCAAGTTGCATGTAATGCATTTTTCCTCCCATGACATGAAATGCACAGTAAGATCGCGCAGAACGTTTCCACGCACTCTCTCACTTACACAAACACACCAACAAACTAAAAATTCTGCACTCTCCAAAGGCAGTTTTTGAAATTTGAAATTTGAAATCCGAGACAGACAGCACATTCCTTTTAAACAGATAGATAATGATCCGATACTGATAGCACACCATTTTGGAGAGACAGAGAATGACCCCGGGCAGACCAGCACATCACCTTAAAAGGGATACAGAAACACAATGAACAAAAACAAAGCATTCTGTAAAACTCAGCAGGCCGTGAACATTCTGTGGATGAATTTCCCGGGCTCACGTTCAGTCAGATGATCATTCCGATATTTTAAGAAAAATGTGAAGTTTACAGATTTTTCCTGGAAAATAGCGCCTGGAAAAATAGGCAGCGAGGAAGGACAAAAGGGAATGCCTGTGATACAGTGGAGCGTAGGAGTGATTGAATAATAAATGGCACAATGCAAAAAGGCAAAGTGAGTGGTAAGCGGGCAATAAAGTAACAAAGGATGGACCAGAGGAGATGTTAGTGTGAACAGCAGAACCATTAGCAGACAATAGGAGCGGTGCTTATGATCCGATACGTTGAACCGAATGTTGAGGCCAGAACACTATAACCTGCCTGGAATGTACGGTTTGAACGCCTTTTAATTAGACCAGGCAGCTTGGCCACCCCGGATCGATTTCCTGCACGGTTTAAATTCGGCAGCCAAGGGACTAAATCCAAAGCCAGCTTCTCACATCTTTTCAGCGCGAGAGAAACAGGACGCACTCATATTCAGGGCAGAGTCTGTTTCACGTTGAATTTGAGATTGACGTTGAATGTATGCTTATCCCTATGGAGGTGAGCTCATGCGTGCAGAAAGGAAGATACACTGATCAAGTATTTGCCGGAATCAAAACGGGGTTTATGTTGTCCAATGAGACGCAGAGCCGAGCACATCTGAGAAACATGAACTTTACTCAGTTCGGTGAGTTTCACTTTGCTCCTGGGAATCTCCAGGATTTTTGGACGCTGTGTGAACAACGGAGTGCAATCACACGTTTTAATTTGAAACAAGTCAGTTTTCTCACATGTCGACCGGCTGAGAAGTCGTTTTTTGACAAAAGGTTGGCAGGGCTCGTCCGGGATTTGAACCCGGGACCTCTCGCATTTCAATTATTATAATCCCAAAGCGAGAATCATACCCCTAGACCAACGAGCCGCCGACAGTGAGGAACGTAGCTCTCAGTTTCTGACGTTAGTTTGCTATTCGTCCCATCGTGCCTGTTTTGACTCTCAGAGACCGATTTCATGAGTCCCCCTCTCCATCGTCCTGCTAATGTTTTCCCTTTGATGAAGTGATTATTTTTTGTGACATTACTTCACCAACGAGCTGCATCCTTTTCAGTAAAAGGTGAATTTGGCAATGAGGATAAATGTGATTGAATAAAAAAACTAGGGGAAAATGTTTAACACAATAACGACGAAGCTGGGGGCATACTGGATCAGCAGTCCATTGCTTCAATCTGTCAGTCACCTTGTCTCCTATTGACTGCAAAGTCAGACATCCATCCCCTACTTTTTGCATTCAAACAGAAATAATATGCACGAAAATCTACTTCACCACTTGTTTTGCCCGTGCAACCAGATCGACAGTGATGAAAATGTGCCATTAGCTTCTTAAAGCACACAGCCTTCCTTTACTTCAGGTGAGTGACTGTCCGAGATGGTTGGTTTTGAGGCAGAATCAAAACAAAGAATATAAAATTTCACAAAGCGCGATAGCTGACCACTGCCGGACTCGAACCTGCAATCATCTGATAAGATCACAGTTACAATCGAAATCAGACACCTTATCCTTTACGCCACGCGGCCGCTACCGTCGGTGCATAATTTGTTGTTTTTTATATTGAGAGCAAATTTGGGACAAGGGTTACATCAAGGAGTGGATATCGGAAAACATGAGCATATTTTGAGTAATGAACAGATGCGCTGCGATATGGATGTACACGGACACAGGCAAAGTCAATGTATCTTGAAACACAACAGTTTAACAATTCGGTTATCACAGCTGATAATCACACTCCTTTTTAAATGTACAGGATGATCCGGATAATGAGAAAATACGTTTTAAAGGGGCAATTGATGAACCGGAACTGACAACCATCCCGTTGAAACAGACACCGAATAATCCTGGACAGGATGCACATCCCTCTTACACAGCTGTAGAATTGCCCTTCATGGACAGCAGTTCCCTTTCAGAAGAATAAATTGGAATTTCTATCATTCCTGAATGCAATTGTGTTGTGCGTGAATGAGCGCGGTTCTCATGAGCACGCGGGACTGGGACGGTTGTTGAAGCTACAGGTGATAGACAAGCAGGAAAGAGGGAGGGAAATAAAACCAACCCAGACAAAAAGACAATTTAAAACATATATATATTTATCATAATAAGAAAATAAATAAATTTACAATTTTATTGCAAAAAATTGAATTTGATTTGATTGAAATAAATAAATAATTGTTTCTTAATCTATATATTTTTGATTGAACGAAGTCTGTGCGACTGCATGAAATGCACTGGAAATCAGGGTGTGCAGTCAGTAAATTCCCAAACACAGTAAGCCCATGGTGTAAGACAAGCCACGAGGGAAGATGTGGGCAACAAAGGCCATCTTTCAAAGTCGCGAGTGCTTTTCTGCAGGATCAGACAGAAGCTGCGTGTGCTGTGAAAGAGGTCAAATGTAATAGAGCCAATGCAGGCAGAACAGAAAAGCACATTTATTGTCAAATTTTAAAAGTAGGGAATGTATGTAAATATATGCATATATAAATATTGATACAGAAATTTATATAAACAAAGTCAGTCAGTCAGTCATGTCTTGTCTTGTCTTGATTTGATTTGTATTTGAAAATAAGGGGGAAGGAGCTCATCATGTCACACAGCCCATCCGCAAGCTCTCGCTAAAATCGCTATGTTTCTAACTTATATAATTTGCCTTCTTTCAAATGTGGAATACAAAAATCCCACAGCTGATTCTTCTCCTGTCAGGCAGTCCCCGAATGCGTGTTGAATCAAATCAGTGTGGCTTCAAGTTGCATGTAATGCATTTTTCCTCCCATGACATGAAATGCACAGTAAGATCGCGCAGAATGTTTGCACGCACTTCCTCGCTTACACAAACACACCAACAAACTAAAAATCCTGCATCCTCCAAAGGCAGTTTTTGAAATTTGAAATTTGAAATCCGGGACCGACAGCACATACCTTTTAAACAGATAGATAATGATCCGATACTGATAGCACACCATTTTGGAGAGACAGAGAATGACCCCGGGCAGACCAGCACATCACCTTAAAAGGGATACAGAAACACAATGAACAAAAACAAAGCATTCTGTAAAACTCAGCAGGCCGTGAACATTCTGTGGATGAATTTCCCGGGCTCACGTTCAGTCAGATGATCATTCCGATATTTTAAGAAAAATGTAAAGTTTACAGATTTTTCCACGGAAATAGCGCCTGGAAAAAAATAGGCAACGAGGAAGGACAAAAGGGAATGCCTGTCATACAGTGGAGCGTAGGAGTGATTGAATAATAAATGGCACAATGCGAAAAGGCAAAGTGGGTGGTAAGCGGGCAATAAAGTAACAAAGGATGGACCAGAGGAGGTGTTAGTGGGAACAGCAGAACCATTAGCAGACAATGGGAGCGGTGCTTATGATCCGATACGTTGAACCGAATGTTGAGGCCAGAACACTATAACCTTCCTGGAATGTCGGGTTTGAAGGCCTTTTCATCAGACCAAGCAGGTTGGCCACCCCGGATTGATTTCCTGTACGGTTTAAATTCGGCAGCAAAGGGACTAAATCCAAAGCCAGATTCTCACATCTTTTCAGCGCGAGAGAAACAGGACGCACTCATATTCAGGGCAGAGTCTGTTTCACGTTGACGTTGAGATTGATGCTGAATGTATGCTCATCCCAATGGAGGTGAGCTCATGCGTGCAGGAAGGATGATATACTGATCAAGTATTGGCCGGAATCAAACCCGTGTTTAGGTTGTCCAATGAGACACAGAGCCGAGTACATCTGAGATACATGAACTTAACTCAGTTCGGTGAGTTTCACTTTGCTCCTGGGAATCTCCAGGATTTTTGGACGCTGTGTGAACAACGGAGTGCAATCACACGTTTTAATTTGAAACATGTCAGTTTTCTCACATGTCGACCGGCTGAGAAGTGTTTTTTTTGACTAAATGTTGGCAGGGCTCGTCTGGGATATGAACCCGGGACCTCTCGCCTTTCAATTATTATAACTCCTAAGCGAGAATCATACCCCTAGACCAACGAGCCGCCGACAGGGAAGGACGTAGCTCTCAGATTCTGACGTTAGTTTGCTATTCGGCCCATCGAGCCTGTGCTGACTCTCAGAGACCAATCACATGAGTCAACCAATCCATCGTCCTGCTAATGTTTTCCCTTTGATGAAGTGATTATTTTTTGAGACATTACTTCCCCAACGACTGCATCCTTGTCAGTAAATGGTGAATTTGGCAATGAGGTTCAATGTATTGACGAAAAAAAACGAGGGGAAAATGTTTAACACAATAACGACGAAGCTGGGGGCATACTGGATCAGCAGTCCATTGCCTGAACCTCTCACTCACCTTGTCTCCTATTTACTACAAAGTCAGACATCCATCCCCTACGTTTTGCATTCAAACAGAAATAATGTGCACGAAAGTCTACTTCACCGTTTGTTTTGCCCGTGCAACCAGATCGACAGTGATGAAAATGTGCCATTAGCTTCTTAAAGCAAACAACCTTCATTTACTTCAGGTAAGTGACTGTCCGAGATGGTTGGTTTTGAGGCAGAATCAAAACAAAGAATATGGCGAGTTTGCTGACCGCTGCAGGACTCGAACTTGCAATCTTCTGATAAGATGACAGTTGCAATCGAAGTCAGACACCTTATCCATTAGACCACGCGGCCGCTACAGTCGGTACCAAATTTGTTGTTTTTTATATTGAGAGCAAATTTGGGACAAGGGTTTTATCAAGGAGTGGATATCGGAAAACATGAGCATATTTTGAGTAATGAAGAGATGCGCTGCGATATGGATGTGCACGGACACAGGCAACGTCAATGTAGCTTGAAACACAACAGTTTAACAATTCGGTTATCACAGCTGATAATCACACTCCTTTTTAAATGTACAGGATGATCCGGATAATGAGAAAATACGTTTTAAAGGGGCAATTGATGAACCGGAACTGACAACCATCCCGTTGACACAGACACCGAATGATCCTGGACAGGAAGCACATCCCTCTTACACAGCTGTAGAATGGCCCTTCACGAACAGCAGTTCCATTTCAGAAGAATAAAGTGGGATTTCTATCATTCCTGAATGCAATTGTGCTGTGCGTGATTGAGCGCGGGTCTCAGGACCACGCAGGACTGGGACGGTTGTTGAAGCCACTGGTGATAGACAGGCAGGAAGGAGGGAGGATAGTAAACTGTTGCTCAACAGCTTCGTTGGTTTGGCATTGCCTTCTCGTCATCTATGCAAAAGTTCGAGCGACCGAATGGAGTTCGACATTTCGTGTAAAACAGGCACAAGAAGCTGAATGGCTTCCTCCTGCCCTTTGCAATTGGTTTGAGGGGTTAATGGACACAATGGCCTCCACCTGTCCGTGTATAACGATTGCTTGCATCTGCTAGTGTGCAAAATACTCAGATGATAATTGGGAAGGACTGCAGCCACTTGTGCAACAGAAAGCGCAGGTACCGCAGCTAGCCTTCTTTGAAGTATTGTTTTGCTGCACAATTCACTATGCAGCCCAAGCCCAAATACTGACTTTGGTGTGAGTGGAACCCACAAATGTTTAATATGCTATGGATTAGAAGTGCCAACGTGCTATCCAGTGCACCACCGAGCCGCCAAATGTTGCATCAATCCAAAATTAAAATAGATGCATAATCTGAGCTAAAAACAGAAAAATCTGCATATACTCAGCAGACGAGGCAAAAACCTGCGAAGAGAGAAACAGAGTGAACTTGTTGGGTCGCAACTGGATCAATCTCTGCCGTCCAAAACGGATGCTCTTTCAGACCCGAATCATCATGTTACTGTTTGAAAGTGATGTTTTGTCATTGACTGATGGAACTTTTCAGCTTGGAAGGAGGCCACTTCGCCCCACTGTGTCCGCAATGTCCGACAAATACCTATCCAACCTGAACCCACTTTCCAGCTCTTCTTGTTCCCATGTAACAAACTATGGTTTCATTTTATTCATTCAAGCATGTGGACATCGCTAGCAAGGATTTAATGGCCTTCTCCTGTTCTTGTGTAACAGACTGGACGGGCTCAATTGCCTTCTACTATTTCTGAGCAACAGGTTCTTTGGTTTGGCATTGCCTTCTCCTCATCTATGCAACAGGTTCGCGCGACCGAATTTGTTGCAGTCATCCTCAGTATTGAATATCCAACTAATTTGGCGTCTTCCGCAAATTGAGAAATTATGTTTTTGATTCCTCGGTCTAAATCTTAAATATAAATTGTAAACAACAGTGGTCCCAGCACAGATCCTTCTGGAACAGAACTAGCCACCATCTGCCACTATGAAAGCTAACTTTTACCCCTACACTCTGCTTTCTGTCTTGAAGCCAGCTAGCTATGCATTTATCTAGTTGTCTCCTGATTCGACATTCTCTGACCTGACTTGCGGTTCTTTTTTTTCCTGTTTAACAATCTAGCAATCCTAGTATTTCTTTTATATATTCTAGCATGTGGATAATGCTAGCAAGGGCAACCATTTTTGCCTTTCCCTAATTGCCCTTGTGAAGGTAATGGTTAGCCATCTTATGCAACTGAGTTTCTTGCTAGGCCATTTCAGAGGGCAGTTCAGAGTCAACCATGTTGCTCGGGATCTGGAGCCCCATTTAGGCCCAGACCAGTAAGGACTGCAGATTTCCTTCACTAAAGGAGACCATCGAACGAGATGGGTGTGTTGCATCAATGGTCAACATTACTAATACTTTTAAAATTCCTGATGTATTTAATTTAATTTAAATTGCTCTATTCTCGCGGTGGGCTATGATTTTCTCGCACTGGATTACTAGTCCAGTGCCATAACCATTATTCTATTATGATTGGCCTCCGCCTGTGTAATGTGCTAGAGGGGCTGAATGACTCCTCCTGTTCCTGTGCAACAGGTTGAGGGATGGAATGTCATCCTCCGAGTCCTATGTAACAGGTTCGAGGGGTTGTTTAGTCTCAACCTGTTCCTGTATAACAGGTCGGTTGGTCTGAAATGCCTCGTCCTAATCCTATGCAACGTGTTCTATTAAGGGGAGAGCAGAGTGGGGTTCGGGATGTGGGGCCGCGCGGAGAGGGGGCGGAGGTCGTGTTGCAGAGAAATCTAGAATGCTAAAGAGAAATGAAAAGGAAACAATGCCGGAAAGTGATTGTTGTATTGTAACCACATTATGTCAAGAAGGGACAGAGCATAGAAACAACAGGGGGCACTAACAAAAAGGATCCTGGTAAGAAAAAAAGCGATAAGATAAATAGGGCTATAGTACAAAATAATGTTACGATTTAAAGTGACAAATCTAAAAGCATTGTATCTGAATGAACGAAGCATCTGTAATAAGGTAGAAGAATTGACAGCTCAAATAGATGTAAACGGATACAATATCGTTGCAATTACAGAGATATGGTTGCACGGTGACCAGGGTTGGGAACTGAATATCAAACAATATCCGGTATTTCGGAAGGACAGGCAGAAAGGAAGAGCGGGTTGTGTGGCATTGTTAGTAAAGGATGAAATCAGCGCAAGAATGAGAAAGTTTAACAGCACGGAAAGTCAAGATGTAGATTCAGTCTGGGTGGCACGAAGGACAACGAAGGGGCAGAAAAGATTGGTGTGAGTTGTCTATAGGCCTCCAAACAGTTGTGGTAGTGTAGAGGATAACATTAACAGGAAATTGGAGATGCATGTAACAAGGGTACTACCATCATCGAAGGTGACTTTAAACTGCATATAAATTAAAGTAATAATAATATGGCCGATTGATTCCTGGCATGTGTATGAGATGTTTTTTTAGCCCAGTATTTTCGGAGCCTATTAGGGAACAGAATATCCTATATTGGGTATTATGTAATGAGAAGTGGTTATTTAGCAATCTTTTTGACCGGGGTCCTTTCGGGAAGAGTGGCAATAATATGATTGAATTCTTTATTAAGATGGAAAGTGAAGTATTCCAATCCGAATCTATGGTCCTAAATCCAAGCAAAGGAAACGATGAATGTATGGGGAATGAATTGGCCGTGCTAGATTGGGAAGAATCAATAAACGTCATGTTGGTGGATGGGCAACAGCTAACATTTCTGGAACGAATGCATGAAGTGCGACAGTTATACTTTCCTTTCTGGTGTAAAAACACAAAAATGATACTGACCCAACCATGGCTAACAAAATAAATTAAGGATAGTATTAAATTCAAAGAAGAGTTATACAAAGTTGCCAGAAAAAGTAGCAAGCCTGAGGATGGTGGACAATTTAGAATTCAGTAAAAATGTGCCAAGAGATTGATTAAGAGGCGAGACATAGAGTATGAGAGTGAACTTGCAAGGAACATAAACACCAACTGTAGTAGATTCTACAAGTTCATAAAAAGGAAAAGATTAGTGAAGGCAAACGTAGGTCCTTTACAGACAGACACGGGAGAATTTATAATATGGAACAAGGAAATGGCAGGACAATTAAATAAATACTTCGTTTCTGTCTTCAAGGACGAGGACACAAGTAACATTCCAGAAATGCTTGCGAACCAAAGGTCTACTGCGCAAGAGGAATTAAAGGAAATGATTATTTGTAAGAAAATAGTGCTGAGGAAACAAATGGGACTGAAGGCCGATTAATCACCAGGGCCTGATGATCTGCATCCAAGAGTACTAAAAGAGATTGCAATGGAAAGAGTGCATGCATTGGTTGACAACTTCCAAAAATCTATAGTTTATGGAACAGTTCCTGCAGACTGGACGGTGGCAAATGTAACCTCACTGTTTAAAAAAGGATGGAGAGAGAAAACAAGGAACTACAGACCGGTTAGCCTAACATGAGCTGCAGGGAAAATGCGAGAGCCTATAATAAAGGATTTTATAACGGCACACTTACATAATATCAAAGGGATTAGAGAAAGTCAACATGAATTAATGAAAAGAAAATCATGTTTGACAAACTGGCGTTTTTTGAGTAAGTAATAATAGAAAACATAAGGTAGAACCAGTGTATATAGTGTATTTGGATTTTCAGAAGGCCTCGGATAAAGTCCCACGTAAGATGTAGTGTGCAAAATAAAAGTACATCGGATTGGGGGTAATTTACCAGCATGAATTGAAAATTGTTTAATGGACAGGAAACAGGATCGATGGGCAGCGGGATCGGTGTCCTTGTAAAACTGTAATGTGAAAGCATACATGCAGGTGCAGCAAGCAGTTAAGAAGGCAGATGGCATGTTGGTCTTCAGTGCAAGAAGATTTGAGTAAAGGAGCAACGATGTGTTACTAGTTGTACAGAGCCTTGGTGAGACCGCACCTGGAGTATGGCGTGCAGTTTTGGTTTCGTAAATCAAGAAAGGATATACTTGCCATAGAGGGAGTGCAGCGAAGGTTCACCAGACGGATTATTGGGATGTCAGGATTGTCGTATGAGGAGAGATTGAGTCGACTCGGCCTGTATTCAGTGGAGTTTATAAGAATGAGAGAAGATCTCATTGAAACTTCTACCATTCTGAGAGGATGAATAGACTGGATGCGGGGAAGATGATTCTCCTGATGGGAAGATTTTAACAAGGAGTCACAGTCTCAGGATACGGGGTAGGTAGTTTAGAAAGGAGAAGTGGAGGTTTTATTTCACTCAGAGAGTGGTGCAGCTGTGGAATTCTCTACTACAGAAGACTGTGAAGCCCGAGTCACTGAATATATTTAAGATGGTGATAGATTTCTAGACACAAAAGACATACAGTGATATGGGGAAAAAGCCTGAATATGTTGTTGAGATAGAGGATTAGGAATGATCATATTGAATAGTGGTGCAGACTCGAAGGGCCGAATGGACGACTACTGCATGTTTCTATGTTTTAGGATCTAAATGGACTTTTGCTCTTCTTGTAGAGCAAGCTCAAGGAACTGATCGGCTTCTGCCTCTGCTAAGGCTCAGATTTGAGGCGTTAATGGCTTCCTCCTTTCCCTGTGCAACAGTGCGGTGCGGCTGAAAGGCCTCCTCCTAAATCTGTGTAACAGGAAAGAGTGCCTCCTCGTCATCTCTGCAGCAGGTACGAGCGGCCGAATGGCGTTCTACTATTCTTGTATAAAAAGCCCAAGTATCTGACTGACTTCCTCTTGACCCTTGCAACTGGCTCGAGGGGTTAATGAATTCTACTGTCCTTCTGTAACAGGGTTGATGGCTTGCTCCGGTTGCTGTGTAACAGACTCAGTGTGCTAAGAGAACTCAATAGAAAAGTGGGTGGGATTGGAGCCACTTGTGTTACAGGAAGTGCAGGCCCGCAGTTTCCCTTCTCGGAAGTATTGATTTGCTGCAAAATGTACTGAGCGGCCGAGGAAACACCAGCTCATGACCGAAATTACGACTTAAATCCAAGCTATCCAGACGAATGCCACATCCGGCTCTTGGTCCGTAGCCTTTTAGATTACTGGAATTCAAGTGCACATTCAAGGACTTTTTAAAAGTGGTGAGGACTTCGCCATCGAAAGTCCTTTCAGGCTGTGATTTTCAGACTCTTACCACGCCCTGGGTGAAAGCATTGCACCTCAACTCCCTATAACCTCCGACCAATTACTTTAAATCTATGCCGCCTGGTTGTTGACAACTCTGCTAAGGGAAATCTATCCTTTCTATGCACTCTATCTAGGCTAGTCATAGTTTTATTCACTTCAATACGGACACCTTTTAGCCTCCTTAGTTCCAAAGAAAACAAACTCAGTCTATGCAGTATTTACTCAGAGCTAAATTCACCATCCGCCTAAATCTATCCTGTATCTTCACGAGTGCAGTCAGATCCTTCCCATAGTACCGTGAGCAGAACTGCATGTAATACTCGAGCTGTGGCCTAACTAGAGCTTTACACATTTGAAGCATAACTTCCCCGATCTTATAATCTACGACTCATCTAATGAAGGCAACTATTCCGTGTTGAATCTTAACATAGAAATATAGCAATTAGGCGCATCATACGCCATTTGGCACTTCGAGCCTGCACCACCACTCAATAAGATCATGGCTGATCATTCCCTCAGTACCCCGTTCCTGTTTCTCTCCATACCCCTTGATCCATTTAGCCGTAAGGCCATACCTAACTACCTGTTGAATATATCCTATGAACTGGCATCAACAACCCTCTGCGCCAGGGAATTCAACAGGTTAACAACTCTCTGAGTGAAGAAATTTCTCCTCATCTTATCCTAAATGGTCTGTCCCTTATCCTAAGAATGTGTCACCTGGTTCCGGACTTTCGCAAAATAAGTAACATTCTTCCCGCATTAACCTGTCCAGTCCCGTCAGAATCTTATACGTTTCTATGAGACCCCCTCTCATCCTTCTAAACTCCAGTGTATAAAGGCCCAGTTGATCCAGTCTCTCCTCATATGTCAGTCCTGCCATCCCGGGAATCAGTCTGGTGAACCTACGCAGCGCTCCCTCAATAGCAAGAATGTCCTTCCTCGGATTAGGAGATCAAAACTGACCAGAATATTCCAGGTGAGGTCTCACCAAGGCCCTGTAGAACAGCAGTAAGACCACCGTGCTCCTATACTCAAATCCCCAAGCTATGAAGGCCAACATACCATTTGCCCTGTTCACCGCCTGCTGAACCTGCATGCCAACTTTCAATGACCGATGTACCATGACACCCAGGTCGCGTTGCACCCCCACTTTTCCTAATCTGCCGCCATTCAGATAATATTCTGCCTTCATGTTTTGCCACCAAAGTGGATAACCTCACATTTATCAACAGTATACTGCATCTGCCATGTATTTGCCCACTCACCGAACCTGCCCAAGTCATCCTGCAGACTCTTAGCGTCCTCCTAATGGCGCACACCGCCACACAATTTAGTTTCATCTGCTAACCTGGAGATATTACACTCAATTCCTTCATCCAAATAATTAATGTACTGTTAAGAGCTGGGATCACAGCACTGAGCCATGCGGCACTCCACTAATCACTGCCTGCAAATTCTTAAAAGGATCCGTTTATCCCGACACTCTGCTTCCTGTCTTCCAATTAGTTCTCTATCCACGTCAGTACATTACACCCAATACCATGTGCTTATGTGGGACCTTGTCAACAGCCTTTTGAAAGTCCAAATAGACCACATCCACTGATTCTCCCTTGTCCACTCTGGTAGTTATATCGTCAAAAAGTCCAGAAGATTTGTCAAGCATGATTTTCCCTTCTTAAATCCATGCTGACTTGGACCGACCCTATCACAGCTTTCCAAATGCGCTGCTATATCATACTTAATTATTTATTCCAACATTTTCCCCACTACTGATATCAGGCTAACCATTCTATAATTACCCATTTTCTCTCTCCCTCCTTTTTAAAAATGTGATATTACATTAGCTACCCAGATCCAGAATTGATAGACTGTTGGAAAATGATCACCAATTCATCCACTATTTCTAGGGCCACTTCGTTAAGTACTATGGGATGCAGACTATCAGGCTCCGGGGATGTATCTGTCTTCAATCCCATCAATTTCTCTAAGACAATTTCCCATCTAATAAGGATATCCTTCGGTTCCTCCTTCTCACGAGACACTCGGTCCATTAATACACCCGGAAGGTTATTTGTGTCTTCCATCATGAAGACAGAACCAAAGTATTTGTTCAATTACTCGACTATTTCTTTGTTCCCCATTATAAATTCACCTGAATCCGACTGCAAGCGACCGACGTTTGTCTTCACTAATCTTTTTCACTTCACATATCGAAAGAAGCTTTTGCGCTCATTTTTTATGTGTCCGGCAAGCTTCCTCTCGTACTCTATTTCCCCCCTCTTAATTAAACCCTTAATCCTGCTCTGCTGAATTGTATATTTCTCCCAGTCCTTAGGTTTGTTGCTTTTTCTGGCTAATTTATATGTCTCTTCCTTGGATTTAACACTATCCTTAACTTCCCTTGTTCGCCACGGTTGAGCCAACTGCCCCGTTTATTTTTACTCCAGACAGGAATGTAAATTGTTAAAGTTGATCCATGTGCTCTTTTAATGTTTGCCATTGCCTATCCACCGTCATCCCTTTAAGTATCATTTGCCAGTCTATTCTTGCCAATTCACGCCTCATTCCATCGTAATTACCTTTCCTTAAGTTCAGGTCCCTAGTTTCTGAATTAATTGTTTCACTCGCCATCTTAATAAAGAATTCGACCATGTTATGGTCATTCTTCCCCAAGGGGCCTCGCACAACAAGATTGCCAATTAGCCCCCTCTCATTACACATCACCCAGTCTAGGATGGCCAGCTCTCCAGTTGATCCCTCGATATATTGATCTAG
Organism: Pristiophorus japonicus; assembly: GCF_044704955.1. Lineage (NCBI taxonomy): Eukaryota > Metazoa > Chordata > Chondrichthyes > Pristiophoridae > Pristiophorus > Pristiophorus japonicus. The sequence goes on from NW_027252911.1 coordinate 243,340, forward strand.
AAAACCATCCCTAATACACGCCAGGAAATCGTCCACCACCGCAGTGCTACCATGTGTTCAGCCCAATCAATATGTAGATTATAATCGCCCATGGTAACTGCTGTACCATTATTGCACACATCCCTTATTTCTTGTTTGATGCAGTCCCCAACCTCACTACTAGTGTTTGGAGGTCTGCACAAAACTCCCACGAGCGTTTTCTGCCATTTGGTATTCCGCAGCTCGAGCCATACCGCTTCCATATCATCCAAGCTAATGTCCTCTTTACTATTGCATTAATTTCCTCTTTAACCAACAGCGCCACCCGCCTTCTTTTTGTTTCTGTCTAGCCTTCCCAAGCATCTTATCTACTGGCCCTGCTACCGTCAAGGATTCTGTGGACATGCACTCCAAGGTCATTTGCACCTCTACACTCATCAGTGGCCTAACATTTAATGTTTATTCGCTTTCCCTATAAGCACTCCCCAAATGCATTATCTCACACTTCTCCGTGTTAAATTCCATTAAACTCCTGACCAGTTCTTTGATATCTTCCTGCAATGTACAGCTTTCTTCCTCATTGTCAACCATACCTGGTTCACTAATCTTTTAGTCACCTGCGCTAACTTGTATTTAGCGGCTAGGTGTCAAATTTGTATCGCATAATACTCTTGTGAAGCACCATGGACGTTTCTCTAATTTCAAGGCGCTAATTGTATATAAGTTGTTGTTTAAAATGTGTGTTACGTAACTTTATTCACTGGAGTTCAGAAGAATGAGAGGGGACCTCATAGAAACGTTTAAAATTCTGACGGGGTTAGACAGGTTAGATGCAGGAAGAATGTTCCCAATGTTGGGGAAGTCCAGAACCAGGGGACACAGTCTAAGGATAAGGGGGAAGCCATTTAGGACCGAGATGAGGATGAATTTCTTCACCCAGAGAGTGGTGAACCTGTGGAATTCTCGACCACAGAAAGTTGTTGAGGCCAATTCACTAAATATATTCAAAAAGGAGTTAGATGAAGTCCTTACTACTAGGGGAATCAAGGGATATGGTGAGAAAGCAGGAATGGTGTACTGAAGTTGAATGTTCAGCCATGAACTCATTGAATGGCGGTGCAGGCTAGAAGGGCCGAATGGCCTACTCCTGCACCTATTTTCTATATTTCTATGTTTCGATGTTATATAGAGTTTTCACCACAGAAAGAGACAATTGCACCTAACTGGTGTTGCTGAAGTTAATGCTCCACACTACCCGACTTCACTTGATCCTAACAGCATATTGTTCTTTTGCTTTCTCAGTCATGTGCTTAGGTACTCCCTCGAAAAAAATCTGTGCTATTCGCCTCAACTACTGCTTGTGTAGCATCTTCCACATTCTAACCACTCTTTGGTAAATAAGTTACTGTTGAATTGCCAACTGAATTTAGCGGTGACCTCCGTTCTGAAATCCTGCACTATATCAAACATTTTCTCCACATCAAGCCGATCACATACCTTCATAATGTTAAAAATATTTCTCCCTTGTTTTTCTAGAAAGAAGCTCCCCAGTCTGTTCATTTACATTTCCCGAAATGTAAATTATTTCAGTTCTGACCGAAATGTTTCCTTCTTTGCTGTGAGATTCTATGATTCTCCGATTTAATTTTCACATCGTCTGGGAGAGGCAACAGGTCAAGCATGCAGGCAGTCTCTCTGATAATTTGCACCAACCATTGGACTATTAAAACAGCGTTATCGTGTAACTGCGATGGCCGAGAGGTTAAGGCGTTGGATTTAAAAGTTTGAATCCTCCTCGCAGTGATTCAACAGGCGACTTTTTTTTTTACTCGACTCCCTGTGGATATCACTGGAATCTGACCACAATTCCCTCCACTGCCCTTTATTACACTGATAGACGCGAAGCTGTTGTTCGAACTGGAAACACTAATTATTTATCAGTATTAATTCTTGATTGTTGGTTTGTTATAAACTATCTGCAAAAATCAGTGAGAAATATACACCGCATGAAAAAATGCCTTTTAATAAAGATCCCTGCTTTGTTAGGGAGGAAATCACCTTCCGTTCATGAGTGGGAACGGGGTTTGGTTTCATAAAGTTGAACAAGATTTGACAAAATAACAGCGGCAGCATTTGACGTTGCGATTTTCTGATAACATCAGCGTTTGCATCAAAGTGAGATGCCTTATCCATTAAGCGACGTGGCCCCTGCCGTTTGCAGCAGGCTAATGATGAGAATGAAGGATTACACAGCGGAATTGCATTTTGATCAGTTCCATACTTTGCACTGCAAACCAATCAGCGGCAGCGAGCCTTTCATTGATTGAAATACGAGAAGTCACAAATCCCCGGAGGATATGGAATTATTCATGAAATGCTGAAAACACTCCGCAGGGCTATCAGCTCTCGGCAGAACTAATGTTTTGCAGCGTTACTTCAATATACTATAGTTCCGGTGTGATTTTCGTTCCTGAATGTTTAAGTTGCTCTAAAATACTTGCAGCCTAACCGCAACTCCGAAAATATAATAGATGGCCCGTAATGAGTTCAAACCCGCGAATTTTGCGTTATTAGTACGACGCTCTCACCAACTGAGCGAACCTGCCTCAACGCTGCGTCCTTTCTTAAGTCACTTTAACATTAAAATGCTAGCATTTGTACAGCGACATTCACCTCAGCACTTCACAAGGCGGTTCTGAGCAAATTAATTACTTTTAATTCACTGTTGTAATGTAGGAGACGCAAACATGTATAGCATGGAAGGAGTCCGTTTCAGCCAATCGTGTCTGCGCAGGCCGACCAAGAGCTTTCCAGCCTAATTCTCCCTTTCACAGCTCTAAGTAGGTTACAGCACTATCAGTGGCATCCAAGTATTTTTAAAAGGTGTGAGGATTTCTGCCGCTACCGCCCATCCAGGCAATGAGTTCCCGACTACCAGGACCCCCTGGGTAAAGATATTTACCCTCATAACTCGTCTAACACTCCCCCTAATTCATCATCATAGGCAGCCCTCGGGATCGAGGAAGACTTGCTTCCACTCTTAGCATGTGTTCTTAGGTGGCTGTACAGTCTAATACGAGAACTACAGTCTCTGCCACAGGTCGGACAGATATTTGTTGAGGGAAAGGATGGAAAGGGAGCCTGGTTTGCCGCACGCTCCTTCCGCGCTTGATTTCTGCATGCTCTCGGCAACGATACTCGAGGAGCTCAGGACACTCCGGAATGAACTTCCTCCACTTCGCGCAGTCTATGGCCAAGGTCTTCCAGGTGTCATTGGGGATGTCATACTTTATCAGTGAGGCTTTGAGCGTGTACTTGTAACGTTTCCTCTGCCCGCCTTTGGCTCACTTGCCGTGGACGATTTCCTCGAAGAGCGCTTGCTTTTGCAATCTCGTGTCTGGCACGTGGCCTGCCCAGCGGAGCTGATCAAATGTGGTCAGTGCTTCAATGCTGGGTATGCTGTCCTGGACGAGGACGATAATGTTTGTGCATCTGTCCTGCTAGGGAATTTGCTGGATCTTGCAGAGACATCGATAGTGGTTTTCTCCAGCGACTTGAGGTGTTTACTGTACATGGTCCAGGTCTCTGAGCCATACAGGAGGGCGGGTATTACTACAGCCTTGTAGACCATGAGTTGGTGACAGTTTTAAGGGATTGATCTTCAAACACTTTTTTCCTCAAGCGGCCGAAGGCTGCACTGGCGCACTGGAGGCGGTGTTGCCTCTCATCATCAATGCCTGCTCTTGTTGATAGGAGGCTCCCGAGAGAGGGGAAGTGGTACACCCCGCAATTACTTTAAAACCATTCCCCCTGGTTGTTGACCACTCTGTAAAGGGAAACAAGTCCTTCCTACCAACTCTATCTAGGGTCCTCATACAGTTATGCACCTGAATATAATCTCCCCTCAGCCTCCTCTGTTGCAAAGAAAGCAGACTCAGCATTTCCAATCTTTCCGCATCACCCAAATTCTCCAGTCCAGGCAACTATTTTTGGAAATCTCCTCAGTACCCTTTCCAGCGGATTTCCATCTTTTTTCTGAAATGTGATGACGAGAACGGCACACAGTATTCCAGCTGCCGCCTGACCAATGCTTTATAAAGTCAATTATAATGTCCTTGCTGTAACCTGCAGAGTTACGGACCGAGAGCTGGTAAGTGGGAATAGGCTGGATAACCTCTTGTTGGCTGGCGCAGATATAATGGTAAGTACTGCAGGGAATCCAATACGGCCAAGTTGATCTCCTGGACTAATTTCAATCGACAAGATGGAGAGGAAGTTACACCGATTTTTTTTCCCACATTAGCTTGCTTTTTTTTCTGTTTTTTGCTTCTCACATGATTTCACATGGCTCCAGTTATGGTGCTGTGTATAAGATTTCGGTGGAAGGGGTGTAGCAGTTGTGCGGTGCGGACTTATTAGGTTGGGCATTCTTTATCATTCCGCCATTGTTAATCATCACAGGTTCATATATAGCCTTCAATGTTGTTGATCAAAGTGCCTTGTGGCTCATTGTCAGCCGGCACGTATACGATGGGCCGAAGTGGTCTCCGTCAGCGCTGTGGATTTCTAAATGTCTATGTTCCTTCACAGATCCAAACTATTCCTTCACAGACCCAGAGAGCTGCAACACTGACTCAGACTGCTCGTTCACATTCCCAGACTCCACCTTCACAGATTCAGAATCTTCCTACACAGTCCCACACTCTACCTTCACAGATCCAAACTTGTCCTAGAGCGACCTAGACAGCGGTTAAACAGACGCAGGCAGCTCCCGCACAGAGGGGTACTGATCCTACACCGAGCCAGACATAACTGCACAGATGCAGACACTCCTGTGCAGATAGGCAAACCTCATACACAGCATCAAAATGCTTGTTTACAGATTCAGACAGTTCCTTTCACAGACCCAGCATCAACTACACAGGAGCAAACATATCCTCATCAGCCACAGACAACACCAAAACCTTTCCAGAGAGCTTCGACAGAGACACTGACATTTCCTTCGTGAAAGCAGGCAGCTCCTGTACAGAACCAGGCAGGTGCTACACTGAAGCAGGGATCAACAGCACAGGCACAAACTTTACTACACAGGCCCATACAGCTCCTATCACAGACATAGGGACCTCCGAGACAGATTAATTCCCTTCTACATAGACATCGACAGCTTTACCCTGGCCAAGGCTTCACCAACACAGATCCAAGAGAGCTCTTACACAGAGATAATCAGTTCTTACACGGGCGCAGACTGTTCCAGCAAAGGACCAGACTGCTGCTACACCCAGCCAGACAGCTAGCTTCGGAGACCCAGACACCTCATTTGAAGATCAAGACAGTATCGGCAATGAATCAAATACGCCAATACAGAGCAACATCTACCCAGGAAGATCAACCACAGACCGACACACTCCAACACGGACGCAGACTCTCCAACACAAACAGAGACAACTCTTGCACAGACCAATTCAGCTCCAAACCTGACACATGGAGCTGCAATACAAATCACGACGCTCCTCCGCAATCACGGACAACACTTAAACAGACACAGTCAGCTCACAATCTGACACAGGCAGCTGCAACACAGACCCAGACAGCATCTAACGAGATCCAGAAACTGAAAGTTCTTATCGTGACCCAGACACCCCTACATATACCCAGAGAGCTTGTCATTGAATCCAATGCCTAATGCTGCAGATAACGGAAATGTATAGGCTTACAAAGGAGAGCATAGACTACGCTGCCTTTCTGCCTAATCCAACCATGCCAGCTTTTATGTTCTAATCGAATCTTCTCGAGTCTTTCCTGATTTAAATCTATCAGCATAGCCGTCTATTCCTTTCTCCCTCATATGCTTGTATAGCCTCTCCTTAAACTTATCTATACTATTCGCTTGAACCACTCCTGCATTTTGAGTTCCACATTCTCATCACTCTTTCCAGAAAGAAGTTGCTTCTGAATCCCCTAACTTGTTCATTATTTCCTCTTATGAATAACCTCACGTTTCCGGTATCGTCCGTGTAAATCCTCTCTGCACCCTCCCAAGAGCCTCTATATCATCTTTATAACCAGAAATGCATGCAGTACTCTAAGTGTGGTCTAACCGAGGTTCAATACTGGTTCAGCATAACCTTCCTACTTTGCAATTCTATAACACTGGAAATAATCTCCACTCTTAGTTACCTTTATTTTGCCTTGCTAAACTCTGTCACGATTTAAGTGAGTTGTTATACTGAGAGATCCTATTGTTCCTCTTGCACCCCCGAGAGTCAGTTGCACCAAGTAATAAGTGACCTCCATATTCTTCCCACCAAAATGTAATAACTTACATTTATGTGTGTGGAACTTCATTGAAAATGATGTGCCCATTCTGCATGTTTATCAGTGTTGTCCTTAATTTGCTGCAGTCCTTCTCAGTATAAATTTCCTCCAATTTGGTATCATTAACATATTTGGAAATTCTGTTTTTAGTTCCAAATCTAAATCGTTATTATAATTTGTGAACAATAATGGTCCCAGCATTGATCCTTTTGGAAAACCACTGCCGACATTCTGCCAATGTGAATAGCTACCGTTTATGTCCAATCTCTGATTGCAGTCTTGAAGCGAGCTCGCTATCCATTCTGCTACTTATCCCCTGACCGTATTCAGTAGGCATTTATTTGGTATCAAAGCAAAGATCTTTTGAAAATCTCGATACATCACACTTATTGCCTTATCAAGGTCTACTCTCTCTATTACCTCTTCAAAAAGTATGTGAGGTTGGTCCAGCAGGACTTTCCCTGTTGAAATCAATGCTGATAATTCATTTTTATACTTTTGGTTTCTAGATGTTCTTCTATTAGGAAGGGTTCCATTATTTTCCTATCAAAGAGACAATCATACCCCTTGACCACCGAGCTGATTAGCTGAGACAAGCAGGGATTCACATTTTATTTTCCGCCGAAAGTGATTCAGCCTATCCCGCTTTATACTGCGTAATACAGCGACATCAAGTTGTGCTGTCAGACTCGGATTAGTCTTTGTCTGTTTAAAATGGTTGTGCTGTCAGTGCTGCTTCACTCGGTGTATGCTTAAAAATTCAATGTGCTAGCTGCACTATTAATCTGCTTAAATCGTTGGATTCGGAATTTTATGGAATTGTTCCCGAGTAGGTTCGAGCCCTACTCGTAGTGAATCAGTGAGTGTAGGCATTTGATCGTAATCCGCTCGGATTGGAGTTCATTTCAGCTGAAATTCTTCTGAATTATTTTGCAGCAACTTTTAGGCCACCTGTTACATCACGCTCGCCCAATTATCCACTCGTTCGATTACAGAGGATTGGGACATTTTTAAAATCGAGCCAAGAACGACTAAAAATATGATTAAAAGAGGATAGATTATGAATGTTAACTTGCACGAAATATAGAAAACAGATAATAAGAGTTATACAGATATATAAAAAAGAAAAGAGTGGCTAAAGTAAATGTTGGTCTCCTGGAGGATGAGAATGTGGAATTAATAATGGAGAACCGGGAAGTGGCAGAGACTTTGAACAAATATTTTGTATCAGTTCTCACGGTAGAAGTCACTAAAAACATCCCAATATGGATTATCCATGGGCTATAGGGAGGGAGGCACTTAACACTATCATTATCACTAATGAAGTAATAAGATGTAAAATAATGGGACTAAAGGCGGACAAGTCACCTGAATCTGATGGCTTATATCCTAGGGTCTTAAGAGAAACGGCAGCATAGATAATGGATGGTTTGGTTGTAATCTACCAAAATTCCCTCGATTCTGGGTTAGTCCCAGCGGATTGGAATATCGCAAACGTAAAGTCCCTATTTAAATAAAAAGGCAGACGCAAAGCTGGAAACTATAAACCAGTTAGACAAACATCTGTCGTTGGGAAAAAGCTGGAGTCCATTATTAAGGAAGCAGTAGCAGGACATTTGATCAAACATGATTGAATCAAGCAGACTCAACATGGTTTTATGAAACGGAAGTCATGTTTGATAAATATCCTGCAAATCTTTGAGGATATATCGAGCAGAGTGAATAAGGGGGAACAAGAGGATGTGGTGCATTTGGATTTCCAGACGGCATTCGATAAGATGCCACATAAGAGGTTACTACATAAGATAAACGCTCACGGGGTAGGCGGTAATATATTAGCATGGTAGAGGATTGGCTAACTAACAGAAATCAGAGAGTCAGGATAAACGGGTCATTTTCTGGATGGGAAACAGTGACTAATGAAGTGCCGCAGAGATTTGTGCTGGGTCCTCAACTATTTAAAATCTGTATTAATTACATGGATGAAAGGACCGAGTGTAAAGTAGCCAAGTTTGCTGATGATACAAATATGGGTGGGAAAGCAAATCGTGAGCAGCACAAAACAAACCTTCAAAGGGATATAGACAGGCTAAGTGACTGGGCAATAATTAGGCAGATTGATTATAATGTGGGAACATGTGAGGTTATCAACTTTGGCAGAAATAATAGAAAAGCAAATATTGGCCCTGAAATTCCGGCTTCCCCGGGTCTGTACGGAGTTCCTATGGACCCGGGAAGGCATCGGAAATGCCGGTTTTCAGTGTGCAAGTTTCTGACTTGCCGTATCCCTGGAGCAAGGACACTTGTAGGTGGAAATTCCCCATAATTATTCTTACTAATGTCCTCAAAAATCTTGCGCCTGAAAAAGCAGGCGCATAGCTGACTTTTACAGGCGCAAGTGTTTTAAAAAGCAAGAAACATATAAAAATAAAGTTATTGAAACATATTTTATCATTAAAAAGCCTCCCCACAACGGTAAGTTTGTTAAAGAAAATGTTAAAATTCGTGAATTTTTTAAAGATATTATTAACTTTAATTTAAATGGAAGTAGTGTAATTATTTTTTTTATAAGTGTTTTAGCTGTTTGGGGCTGTGTTTTTAGTGTTTCAGGCTCTATCACAATCATAGTAACAGGAGTATAGGATCCTGCGGAACTCCTATTAATATGATACCTCACCTGATTGGCTGCACAAAGCCATGTGACTCCAGCTCCAGGCCGTGCACACGCTGCAAAGCAGAGTCGAAGGAGTCCTCAATAAAGTCGAACGTGGTCAACAGCTTAATGTAGATGCGTATTTTATCTCTGAAATGCCCGCGGGAAGGCGAAAACGGAATTTCATGGCCCACAATTTAAATGGAGAAACGTTGAAACGTGATGCAATAAAAGGAGACCTGGGGGTCCTTGTGCATTAAACACAAAAACGTTATTATTCAGTTACAGTAAGTAATCAGGAAGGCATATAGCTTGTTGGCATTTATTGCAAGGGAGATAGAGTATAAAAACAATGAAGTCCTGCTGCAACTGTACAGGTCACCACGTAGTGTACTGCGTACAGTTTTGTTCTCCATTTTAAGAAAGGTTATACTTGCATTGGAGGCTGCTCAGAGAAGGTTCTCTAGGTTCATTCCGAAGATGAGGGCGTTGATTTGAGGATAGGTTTGGTAGGTTGGCCCTATACACATTGGAGTTCTGAAGAATGCGAGGTGATCTGATTGAAACGTATAAGATCGTTAGGGAGCTCGACTAGGTGGATGCAGAGAGGATATTTCCACTCTTAGGAGAAAATAAAACAAGGGGATATAGTCTTAAAATAATGTGCTGCCTATTTAAAACTGAGATGAGCAAACATTTCCTCTCTCAGAATTTTGTTAAACAATGCCCCAGAGCGCTGTGGAGGCTTGGTCTGAATATATTTAAAGCGGAGATAGATAGCTTTTTGAGCAATAATTTTGTAAAGGGTTATGGAGTGCGGACAGGGAAGTGGAGCTGATTCCATTATCAGATCAGCCATCATCTTATTGAGTAGCGGAGCAGGGCCAAATAGCCGACTCCTGCACCTATGTCTTATGTTCTTATGTTCCAAATATAACACATCTACTGACAACGGCAGTGGGATTTGGCTCAATGGATAAGGCGTCTGACTTTGGTACTAACCATGCCCTGTCGGGGCTGCATAACTCACCGGGAAATAACTTTTCTATTCTGCTGTGAAACTGTCTCAAAACTGGCCATTTCTGAAACTCCCTCACCTGAAGTATTGGAAGAGCTTTTGCTTACAGAATCTGATTGTCGACTTTGAAATTTGTGGACCTGGATGCTCGGGCCATACAAGTGGTGAACTGGACTTTGTCGCAGGGTATATATGTTTGGATGCAAAAAACAGGAAACCGAAGGGCAGATCACACTTTAGGCCTCAGACGAGGTGGCCGTGTGGTTAAGTAGATGTACTGCTAATCCCTTATACACTGCACGTGTTGGTTCTGATCCCATTCTCGTAATATTTTTGTGGAATGTTTCATGCCTCTGTTTTATTTCATTGTACTTTTACCTTGAAGGTCATGTCCAGATTCATCTTTTTCTACCAAGCATGTTACACTCAGCTCATGAAATTTCTCAAATTAATAAGCGAGCCTCGCTGGCTATTAGATAAAAGTAAATATAAACTTATGAATTTGCTCCATTTTCCCCACATTTTCCTAAATCTCAGAGCTTCACATGAGCAACTAATGAAAACTAATCCACTGAGTAAAGTTAATTGTTTCCCGGTGTAGCGGCGCTGTGTCGACTTGACGTCTGACACCCGTGTTCCATTCAGCACGCAGGAACTCGCCTGAATTTGGATACATTTAAATTCAGCGTCCAGCTCAAAATAATGTTGAAAAATCCTCAGCACTGTATTTTAGTCAGTGCCCATTCTCTAGTGCTGAAGGTTTTAAGGAGCTGGCCTTTGAATTACTATCATGTGTGTCGAATGCATACGATTATTTAGGATATACAGAGAAGGAGCAGGCCATTCGACCCAACCAGTCGATTCCCACCTTTATGGTCCACTGGACATCCTCTCATCAGAATTACGCTATATTCCTTTTTCACACGTATACTTATCTAACTGTCCCTGATATGATTATTTCCTACTTGCTTCAACAAATTCCTGTGATAGTGAGTTCTACATTCTCAATCTCTGATACACAAGTTTCTTGTGAATTCTTTATTGGATTTGTTGGTGACGATCTTATATTGATACCCTCCAGTGACGGTCCTCCCCACATGTGGAAACTCTCTCTCTGTGCATTTAACGTATCAAACACTTTCATGTCTAGCAGACCTCTATTAGGTCACTCTCAGACTTCTCTTCTCAAGTGAAAAGAGACGCGGCCTGTTCATCCTTTCCTAATATATATTTCCTCGCATTTCATGTATACTCCTTGTAAATCCTCTCTTTAACCTCTCCAGTTCCATTACATCAATTTTGTAAATTATATGGCGACCAGATTTGCACAAAGTACGCCAAATGTTGTCTATCTGTAGAGGATTCTGTAATGACTGGGAATGAACCCGGCGTCGCCAGGCTGTCTGATCAGTGTAAAAGGCTTCATTCCATGAGGTAGTTTAGAGCATTCCTGAAGGCATTTTGCTTGCAGAATCTGATTCTACATTTTGAACTTTGTCAATCTGGGTGCACGGGCAGGACTTTGAAGGTGAGGGGGACATTCTAGCAGAGTATTTCTGGTTGGAGACTAACAGCACCAGGTTGAATGGCTGAGTTGTCTTAGACAGTAGACGGGACGTTATGGCGATGGCCGCCTAAACCGTTGTGCTCATTTATTGTAAATTTTGATGCTGATGAATCTTCCCAGAATTTGACTGAAACTTACATACAATAGGCATTGAATCCCAATCTCCTTAAAACCACTGGTCTCTGTCCAAGCATTGTTCAGGTCTTGTTAAAATGAACACTGACTATTGGAATTCTTCATTTCTTGAATGAAGGTGGAACAGAGATCCGGATCGGAGATGGAACTTTTCCTCACTTCTTCCTTCAGATCATTCGTCTGGAGTGAACTGACAAAGATTTTTTAAGAAATGACATTCAAAGAGAAAACGTGCACGACTGTTCTCTTTACCATAGGACCTGCCCGTGCACCCGGAGCAACAATGTGAAAAACTGGCAGTCAGCTTCTGTGAGCAAAATTAATTTCGCTAAGTCCGTTATGTAAGGTCAGAGACTGTTAGAAATGTTCGGGTAAAAACAGTTCCTTTCCACGTTGAAAGCCACTGGGCAAACCGACCTCAACAGACTCGAAACCGCAATGTTATGTTCCATGAGGAGAGGTTGAGTATACTCGGCCTATATTCTACAGAGTTTAGAAGAATAGGAGGTGATTGCATTGCGGAGCAGGCTGGAAGGGCAGAATCGCCGACCCTTTCTACTAATGCTTATTTTCTTATGTTCGTCGCATGCCTTGCGGGTGCCCCCAGATCGGCAATATGGAAAACGCAGAATCAGTCTCAGTAAGCAGGCGTTTCCATAATTTCAGTTGAGTAACTGTCAGAATTGGTCGCTTTTTGGGGAGAGTCGGAACACAGAAGAATAAGTTTTGCCCGGTGAGTTAAACAACCGGAGCACAACCCGAACCTGCAATCTTTTGACAACATCACGATTAAAACTGAACGCGGATGCCTTATCCATTCGGCAATGTGTCCACAGCTGGTCACTTTATTGTGGAGAGAATTGGGAGCTTTTTCAGGGCTTCAGCTATGATTAGAGAAAGGGTTTTACTCAAATATAAATACATTTTGAATTATTCAACAGACGCGCTGTCAACTGGGTTCACTCCTACGCAAGGAAACCCATTTCGCTTTCAAATATATCACCTTACAAATTCGGTCTTCACAGCTGTAATCAGACTAATATTAAGCAGACACACGCACAGAATGATCCTAGACAGACAGCACATCCCTTTTATACTGACAAAGAATGAACTGAACTGACAGCATATCCATTTAAAGAGACACAGAATGATCCGGAACTGACAGCACAGACATATTTAAACACATATTGGTCTACTTTGCTCAATCCTAAAATTCCCCCATCATCATATGCAGCCCCTCGGAATTGAGGAGGAGTTGCTTCCACTCCCAAAGTGAGTAATTTCATGGCTGAACAGTCCGATGCGAAATCCACAGACTCTGTCACAGGTGGGACAGACATTCGACGGGGGAAGGGGTCGGTTGGGCTGGATTGCCGCGCGCTCCTTCCGCTGCGTGTGCCTGGGCTCTTCATGTGGCTTGCATCAAGCCTCAAAGAGCTCAACGCCCTCCCGGTGATGAAAATGTGCCATTAGCTTCTTAAAGCACACAGCCTTCCTTTACTTCAGGTGAGTGACTGTCCGAGATGGTTGGTTTTGAGGCAGAATCAAAACAAAGAATATAAAATTTCACAAAGCGCGATAACTGACCACTGCCAGACTCGAACCTGCAATCATCTGATAAGATCACAGTTACAATCGAAATCAGACACCTTATCCTTTAGGCCACGCGGCCGCTATCGTCGGTGCATAATTTGTTGTTTTTTATATTGAGAGCAAATTTGGGACAAGGGTTACATCAAGGAGTGGATATCGGAAAACATGAGCATATTTTGAGTAATGAACAGATGCGCTGCGATATGGATGTACACGGACACAGGCAAAGTCAATGTATCTTGAAACACAACAGTTTAACAATTCGGTTATCACAGCTGATAATCACACTCCTTTTTAAATGTACAGGATGATCCGGATAATGAGAAAATACGTTTTAAAGGGGCAATTGATGAACCGGAACTGAAAACCATCCCGTTGAAACAGACACCGAATGATCCTGGACAGGAAGCACATCCCTCTTACACAGCTGTAGAATTGCCCTTCACGGACAGCAGTTCCCTTTCAGAAGAATAAATTGGAATTTCTATCATTCCTGAATGCAATTGTGTTGTGCGTGAATGAGCGCGGTTCTCATGAGCACGCGGGACTGGGACGGTTGTTGAAGCCACAGGTGATAGACAAGCAGGAAAGAGGGAGGGAAATAAAACCAACCCAGACAAAAAGACAATTTAAAACATATATATATATTTATTATAATAAGAAAATAAATAAATTTACAATTTTATTGCAAAAAATTGAATTTGATTTGATTGAAATAAATAAATAATTGTTTCTTAATCTATATATTTTTGATTGAACGAAGTCTGTGCGACTGCATGAAATGCACTGGAAATCAGGGTGTGCAGTCAGTAAATTCCCAAACACAGTAAGCCCATGGTGTAAGACAAGCCACGAGGGAAGATGTGGGCAACAAAGGCCATCTTTTAAAGTCGCGAGTGCTTTTCTGCAGGATCAGACAGAAGCTGCGTGTGCTGTGAAAGAGGTCAAATGTAATAGAGCCAATGCAGGCAGAACAGAAAAGCACATTTATTGTGAAAGTTAAAAAGTAGGGAATGTATGTAAATATATGCATATATAAATATTGATACAGAAATTTATATAAACAAAGTCAGTCAGTCAGTCATGTCTTGTCTTGTCTTGATTTGATTTGTATTTGAAAATAAGGGGGAAGGAGCTCATCATGTCACACAGCCCATCCGCAAGCTCTCGCTAAAATCGCTATGTTTCTAACTTATATAATTTGCCTTCTTTCACATGTGGAATAGCAAAATCCCACTGCAGACTCTTCTCCTGTCAGTCAGTCCCTGAATGCGTGTTGAATCAAATCAGTGTGGCTTCAAGTTGCATGTAATGCATTTTTCCTCCCATGACATGAAATGCACAGTAAGATCGCGCAGAACGTTTCCACGCACTCTCTCACTTACACAAACACACCAACAAACTAAAAATTCTGCACTCTCCAAAGGCAGATTTTGAAATTTGAAATTTGAAATCCGAGACAGATAGCACATTCCTTTTAAACAGATAGATAATGATCCGATACTGATAGCACACCATTTTGGAGAGACAGAGAATGACCCCGGGCAGACCAGCACATCACCTTAAAAGGGATACAGAAACACAATGAACAAAAACAAAGCATTCTGTAAAACTCAGCAGGCCGTGAACATTCTGTGGATGAATTTCCCGGGCTCACGTTCAGTCAGATGATCATTCCGATATTTTAAGAAAAATGTAAAGTTTACAGATTTTTCCTGGAAAATAGCGCCTTGAAAAATAGGCAGCGAGGAAGGACAAAAGGGAATGCCTGTGATACAGTGGAGCGTAGGAGTGATTGAATAATAAATGGCACAATGCAAAAAGATGAAGTGAGTGGTAAGCGGGCAATAAAGTAACAAAGGATGGACCAGAGGAGGTGTTAGTGTGAACAGCAGAACCATAACAGACAATGGGAGCGGTGCTTATGATCCGATACGTTGAACCGAATGTTGAGGCCAGAACACTATAACCTGCCTGGAATGTAGGGTTTGAATGCCTTTTAATTAGACCAGGCAGCTTGGCCACCCCGGATTGATTTCCTGCACGGTTTAAATTCGGCAGCCAAGGCCAGCTTCTCACATCTTTTCAGCGCGAGAGAAACAGGATGCACTCATATTCAGGGCAGAGTCTGTTTCACGTTGAATTTGAGATTGACGTTGAATGTATGCTTATCCCGATGGAGGTGAGCTCATGCGTGCAGAAAGGAAGATACACTGATCAAGTATTTGCCGGAATCAAAACGGGGTTTATGTTGTCCAATGAGACACAGAGCCGAGCACATCTGAGAAACATGAACTTTACTCAGTTCGGTGAGTTTCACTTTGCTCCTGGGAATCTCCAGGATTTTTGTACGCTGTGTGAACAACGGAGTGCAATCACACGTTTTAATTTGAAACATGTCAGTTTTCTCACATGTCGACCGGCTGAGAAGTCGTTTTTTGACAAAAGGTTGGCAGGGCTCGTCCGGGATTTGAACCCGGGAGCTCTCGCATTTCAATTATTATAATCCCAAAGCGAGAATCATACCCCTAGACCAACGAGCCGCCGACAGTGAGGAGCGTAGCTCTCAGTTTATGACGTTAGTTTGCTATTCGGCCCATCGTGCCTGTGCTGACTCTCAGAGACCGATTTCATGAGTCCCCCTCTCCATCGTTCTGCTAATGTTTTCCCTTTGATGAAGTGATTATTTTTTGTGACATTACTTCATCAACGAGCTGCATCCTTTTCAGTAAAAGGTGAATTTGGCAATGAGGATAAATGTGATTGAATAAAAAAACTAGGGGAAAATGTTTAACACAATAACGACGAAGCTGGGGGCATACTGGATCAGCAGTCCATTGCTTCAACCTGTCAGTCACCTTGTCTCCAATTGACTGCAAAGTCAGACATCCATCCCCTACTTTTTGCATTCAAACAGAAATAATATGCACGAAAATCTACTTCACCACTTGTTTTGCCCGTGCAACCAGATCGACAGTGATGAAAATGTGCCATTAGCTTCTTAAAGCACACAGCCTTCCTTTACTTCAGGTGAGTGACTGTCCGAGATGGTTGGTTTTGAGGCAGAATCAAAACAAAGAATATAAAATTTCACAAAGCGCTATAGCTGACCATTGCCGGACTCGAACCTGCAATCATCTGATAAGATCACAGTTACAATCGAAATCAGACACCTTATACTTTAAGCCACGCGGTCGCTACCGTCGGTGCATAATTAGTTGTTTTTTATATTGAGAGCAAATTTGGGACAAGGGTTACATCAAGGAGTGGATATCGGAAAACATGAGCATATTTTGAGTAATGAACAGATGCGCTGCGATATGGATGTACACGGACACAGGCAAAGTCAATGTATCTTGAAACACAACAGTTTAACAATTCGGTTATCACAGCTGATAATCACACTCCTTTTTAAATGTACAGGATGATCCGGATAATGAGAAAATACGTTTTAAAGGGGCAATTGATGAACCGGAACTGACAACCATCCCGTTGAAACAGACACCGAATGATCCTGGACAGGAAGCACATCCCTCTTACACAGCTGTAGAATTGCCCTTCACGGACAGCAGTTCCCTTTCAGAAGAATAAATTGGAATTTCTATCATTCCTGAATGCAATTGTGTTGTGCGTGAATGAGCGCGGTTCGCATGAGCACGCGGGACTGGGACGGTTGTTGAAGCCACAGGTGATAGACAAGCAGGAAAGAGGGAGGGAAATAAAACCAACCCAGACAAAAAGACAATTTAAAACATATATATATTTATTATAATAAGAAAATAAATAAATTTACAATTTTATTGCAAAAAATTGAATTTGATTTGATTGAAATTAATAAATAATTGTTTCTTAATCTATATATTTTTGATTGAACGAAGTCTGTGCGACTGCATGAAATGCACTGGAAATCAGGGTGTGCAGTCAGTAAATTCCCAAACACAGTAAGCCCATGGTGTAAGACAAGCCACGAGGGAAGATGTGGGCAACAAAGGCCATCTTTTAAAGTCGCGAGTGCTTTTCTGCAGGATCAGACAGAAGCTGCATGTGCTGTGAAAGAGGTCAAATGTAATAGAGCCAATGCAGGCAGAACAGAAAAGCACATTTATTGTGAAAGTTAAAAAGTAGGGAATGTATGTAAATATATGCATGTATAAATATTGATACAGAAATTTATATAAACAAAGTCAGTCAGTCAGTCATGTCTTGTCTTGTCTTGATTTGATTTGTATTTGAAAATAAGGGGGAAGGAGCTCATCATGTCACACAGCCCATCCGCAAGCTCTCGCTAAAATCGCTATGTTTCTAACTTATATAATTTGCCTTCTTTCATAGGTGGAATAGCAAAATCCCACAGCAGACTCTTCTCCTGTCAGTCAGTCCCTGAATGCGTGTTGAATCAAATCAGTGTGGCTTCAAGTTGCATGTAATGCATTTTTCCTCCCATGACATGAAATGCACAGTAAGATCGCGCAGAACGTTTCCACGCACTCTCTCACTTACACAAACACACCAACAAACTAAAAATTCTGCACTCTCCAAAGGCAGTTTTTGAAATTTGAAATTTGAAATCCGAGACAGACAGCACATTCCTTTTAAACAGATAGATAATGATCCGATACTGATAGCACACCATTTTGGAGAGACAGAGAATGACCCCGGGCAGACCAGCACATCACCTTAAAAGGGATACAGAAACACAATGAACAAAAACAAAGCATTCTGTAAAACTCACCAGGCCGTGAACATTCTGTGGATGAATTTCCCGGGCTCACGTTCAGTCAGATGATCATTCCGATATTTTAAGAAAAATGTAAAGTTTACAGATTTTTCCTGGAAAATAGCGCCTGGAAAAATAGGCAGCGAGGAAGGACAAAAGGGAATGCCTGTGATACAGTGGAGCGTGGGAGTGATTGAATAATAAATGGCACAATGCAAAAAGGCAAAGTGAGTGGTAAGCGGGCAATAAAGTAACAAAGGATGGACCAGAGGAGGTGTTAGTGTGAACAGCAGAACCATTAGCAGACAATAGAAGCGGTGCTTATGATCCGATACGTTGAACCGAATGTTGAGGCCAGAACACTATAACCTGCCTGGAAAGTAGGGTTTGAACGCCTTTTAATTAGACCAGGCAGCTTGGCCACCCCGGATCGATTTCCTGCACGGTTTAAATTCGGCAGCCAAGGGACTAAATCCAAAGCCAGCTTCTCACATCTTTTCAGCGCGAGAGAAACAGGACGCACTCATATTCAGGGCAGAGTCTGTTTCACGTTGAATTTGAGATTGACGTTGAATGTATGCTTATCCCTATGGAGGTGAGCTCATGCGTGCAGAAAGGAAGATACACTGATCAAGTATTTGCCGGAATCAAAACGGGGTTTATGTTGTCCAATGAGACGCAGAGCCGAGCACATCTGAGAAACATGAACTTTACTCAGTTCGGTGAGTTTCACTTTGCTCCTGGGAATCTCCAGGATTTTTGGACGCTGTGTGAACAACGGAGTGCAATCACACGTTTTAATTTGAAACATGTCAGTTTTCTCACATGTCGACCGGCTGAGAAGTCGTTTTTTGACAAAAGGTTGGCAGGGCTCGTCCGGGATTTGAACCCGGGAGCTCTCGCATTTCAATTATTATAATCCCAAAGCGAGAATCATACCCCTAGACCAACGAGCCGCCGACAGTGAGGAGCGTAGCTCTCAGTTTATGACGTTAGTTTGCTATTCGGCCCATCGTGCCTGTGCTGACTCTCAGAGACCGATTTCATGAGTCCCCCTCTCCATCGTTCTGCTAATGTTTTCCCTTTGATGAAGTGATTATTTTTTGTGACATTACTTCATCAACGAGCTGCATCCTTTTCAGTAAAAGGTGAATTTGGCAATGAGGATAAATGTGATTGAATAAAAAAATTAGGGGAAAATGTTTAACACAATAACGACGAAGCTGGGGGCATACTGGATCAGCAGTCCATTGCTTCAACCTGTCAGTCACCTTGTCTCCAATTGACTGCAAAGTCAGACATCCATCCCCTACTTTTTGCATTCAAACAGAAATAATATGCACGAAAATCTACTTCACCACTTGTTTTGCCCGTGCAACCAGATCGACAGTGATGAAAATGTGCCATTAGCTTCTTAAAGCACACAGCCTTCCTTTACTTCAGGTGAGTGACTGTCCGAGATGGTTGGTTTTGAGGCAGAATCAAAACAAAGAATATAAAATTTCACAAAGCGCTATAGCTGACCATTGCCGGACTCGAACCTGCAATCATCTGATAAGATCACAGTTACAATCGAAATCAGACACCTTATCCTTTAGGCCACGCGGCCGCTACCGTCGGTGCATAATTTGTTGTTTTTTATATTGAGAGCAAATTTGGGACAAGGGTTACATCAAGGAGTGGATATCGGAAAACATGAGCATATTTTGAGTAATGAACAGATGCGCTGCGATATGGATGTACACGGACACAGGCAAAGTCAATGTATCTTGAAACACAACAGTTTAACAATTCGGTTATCACAGCTGATAATCACACTCCTTTTTAAATGTACAGGATGATCCGGATAATGAGAAAATACGTTTTAAAGGGGCAATTGATGAACCGGAACTGACAACCATCCCGTTGAAACAGACACCGAATGATCCTGGACAGGAAGCACATCCCTCTTACACAGCTGTAGAATTGCCCTTCACGGACAGCAGTTCCCTTTCAGAAGAATAAATTGGAATTTCTATCATTCCTGAATGCAATTGTGTTGTGCGTGAATGAGCGCGGTTCTCATGAGCACGCGGGACTGGGACGGTTGTTGAAGCCACATTTAATAGACAAGCAGGAAAGAGGGAGGGAAATAAAACCAACCCAGACAAAAAGACAATTTAAAACATATATATATTTATTATAATAAGAAAATAAATAAATTTACAATTTTATTGCAAAAAATTGAATTTGATTTGATTGAAATAAATAAATAATTGTTTCTTAATCTATATATTTTTGATTGAACGAAGTCTGTGCGACTGCATGAAATGCACTGGAAATCAGGGTGTGCAGTCAGTAAATTCCAAAACACAGTAAGCCCATGGTGTAAGACAAGCCACGAAGGAAGATGTGGGAAACAAAGGCCATCTTTTAAAGTCGCGAGTGCTTTTCTGCACGATCAGACAGAAGCTGCGTGTGCTGTGAAAGAGGTCAAATGTAATAGAGCCAATGCAGGCAGAACAGAAAAGCACATTTATTGTGAAAGTTAAAAAGTAGGGAATGTATGTAAATATATGCATATATAAATATTGATACAGAAATTTATATAAACAAAGTCAGTCAGTCAGTCATGTCTTGTCTTGTCTTGATTTGATTTGTATTTGAAAATAAGGGGGAATGAGCTCATCATGTCACACAGCCCATCCGCAAGCTCTCGCTAAAATCGCTATGTTTCTAACTTATATAATTTGCATTCTTTCACATGTGGAATAGCAAAATCCCACAGCAGACTCTTCTCCTGTCAGTCAGTCCCTGAATGCGTGTTGAATCAAATCAGTGTGGCTTCAAGTTGCATGTAATGCATTTTTCCTCACATGACATGAAATGCACAGTAAGATCGCGCAGAACGTTTCCACGCACTCTCTCACTTACACAAACACACCAACAAACTAAAAATTCTGCACTCTCCAAAGGCAGTTTTTGAAATTTGAAATTTGAAATCCGAGACAGACAGCACATTCCTTTTAAACAGATAGATAATGATCCGATACTGATAGCACACCATTTTGGAGAGACAGAGAATGACCCCGGGCAGACCAGCATATCACCTTAAAAGGGATACAGAAACACAATGAACAAAAACAAAGCATTCTGTAAAACTCAGCAGGCCGTGAACATTCTGTGGATGAATTTCCCGGGCTCACGTTCAGTCAGATGATCATTCCGATATTTTAAGAAAAATGTAAAGTTTACAGATTTTTCCTGGAAAATAGCGCCTGGAAAAATAGGCAGCGAGGAAGGACAAAATGGAATGCCTGTGATACAGTGGAGCGTAGGAGTGATTGAATAATAAATGGCACAATGCAAAAAGGCAAAGTGAGTGGTAAGCGGGCAATAAAGTAACAAAGGATGGACCAGAGGAGGTGTTAGTGTGAACAGCAGAACCATTAGCAGACAATGGGAGCTGTGCTTATGATCCGATACGTTGAACCGAATGTTGAGGCCAGAACACTATAACCTGCCTGGAATGTAGGGTTTGAATGCCTTTTAATTAGACCAGGCAGCTTGGCCACCCCGGATTGATTTCCTGCACGGTTTAAATTCGGCAGCCAAGGCCAGCTTCTCACATCTTTTCAGCGCGAGAGAAACAGGACGCACTCATATTCAGGGCAGAGTCTGTTTCACGTTGAATTTGAGATTGACGTTGAATGTATGCTTATCCCTATGGAGGTGAGCTCATGCGTGCAGAAAGGAAGATACACTGATCAAGTATTTGCCGGTATCAAAACGGGGTTTATGTTGTCCAATGAGACGCAGAGCCGAGCACATCTGAGAAACATGAACTTTACTCAGTTCGGTGAGTTTCACTTTGCTCCTGGGAATCTCCAGGATTTTTGGACGCTGTGTGAACAACGGAGTGCAATCACACGTTTTAATTTGAAACAAGTCAGTTTTCTCACATGTCGACCGGCTGAGACGTCGTTTTTTGACAAAAGGTTGGCAGGGCTCATCCGGGATTTGAACCCGTGACCTCTCGCATTTCAATTATTATAATCCCAAAGCGAGAATCATACCCCTAGACCAACGAGCCGCCGACAGTGAGGAACGTAGCTCTCAGTTTCTGACGTTAGTTTGCTATTCGGCCCATCGTGCCTGTGCTGACTCTCAGAGACCGATTTCATGAGTCCCCCTCTCCATCGTCCTGCTAATGTTTTCCCTTTGATGAAGTGATTATTTTTTGTGACATTACTTCACCAACGAGCTGCATCCTTTTCAGTAAAAGGTGAATTTGGCAATGAGGATAAATGTGATTGAATAAAAAAACTGGGGGAAAATGTTTAACACAATAACGACGAAGCTGGGGGCATACTGGATCAGCAGTCCATTGCTTCAACCTGTCAGTCACCTTGTCTCCTATTGACTGCAAAGTCAGACATCCATCCCCTACTTTTTGCATTCAAACAGAAATAATATGCACGAAAATCTACTTCACCACTTGTTTTGCCCGTGCAACCAGATCGACAGTGATGAAAATGTGCCATTAGCTTCTTAAAGCACACAGCCTTCCTTTACTTCAGGTGAGTGACTGTCCGAGATGGTTGGTTTTGAGGCAGAATCAAAACAAAGAATATAAAATTTCACAAAGCGCGATAGCTGACCACTGCCGGACTCGAACCTGCAATCATCTGATAAGATCACAGTTACAATCGAAATCAGACACCTTATCCTTTAGGCCACGCGGCCGCTACCGTCGGTGCATAATTTGTTGTTTTTTATATTGAGAGCAAATTTTGGACAAGGGTTACATCAAGGAGTGGATATCGGAAAACATGAGCATATTTTGAGTAATGAACAGATGCGCTGCGATATGGATGTACACGGACACAGGCAAAGTCAATGTATCTTGAAACACAACAGTTTAACAATTCGGTTATCACAGCTGATAATCACACTCCTTTTTAAATGTACAGGATGATCCGGATAATGAGAAAATACGTTTTAAAGGGGCAATTGATGAACCGGAACTGACAACCATCCCGTTGAAACAGACACCGAATGATCCTGGACAGGAAGCACATCCCTCTTACACAGCTGTAGAATTGCCCTTCACGGACAGCAGTTCCCTTTCAGAAGAATAAATTGGAATTTCTATCATTCCTGAATGCAATTGTGTTGTGCGTGAATGAGCGCGGTTCTCATGAGCACGCGGGACTGGGACGGTTGTTGAAGCCACATTTAATAGACAAGCAGGAAAGAGGGAGGGAAATAAAACCAACCCAGACAAAAAGACAATTTAAAACATATATATATTTATTATAATAAGAAAATAAATAAATTTACAATTTTATTGCAAAAAATTGAATTTGATTTGATTGAAATAAATAAATAATTGTTTCTTAATCTATATATTTTTGATTGAACGAAGTCTGTGCGACTGCATGAAATGCACTGGAAATCAGGGTGTGCAGTCAGTAAATTCCCAAACACAGTAAGCCCATGGTGTAAGACAAGCCACGAGGGAAGATGTGGGCAACAAAGGCCATCTTTTAAAGTCGCGAGTGCTTTTCTGCAGGATCAGACAGAAGCTGCGTGTGCTGTGAAAGAGGTCAAATGTAATAGAGTCAATGCAGGCAGAACAGAAAAGCACATTTATTGTGAAAGTTAAAAAGTAGGGAATGTATGTAAATATATGCATATATAAATATTGATACAGAAATTTATATAAACAAAGTCAGTCAGTCAGTCATGTCTTGTCTTGTCTTGATTTGATTTGTATTTGAAAATAAGAGGGAAGGAGCTCATCATGTCACACAGCCCATCCGCAAGCTCTCGCTAAAATCGCTATGTTTCTAACTTATATAATTTGCCTTCTTTCACATGTGGAATAGCAAAATCCCACAGCAGACTCTTCTCCTGTCAGTCAGTCCCTGAATGCGTGTTGAATCAAATCAGTGTGGCTTCAAGTTGCATGTAATGCATTTTTCCTCACATGACATGAAATGCACAGTAAGATCGCGCAGAACGTTTCCGCGCACTCTCTCACTTACACAAACACACCAACAAACTAAAAATTCTGCACTCTCCAAAGGCAGTTTTTGAAATTTGAAATTTGAAATCCGGGACAGACAGCACATTCCTTTTAAACAGATAGATAATGATCCGATACTGATAGCACACCATTTTGGAGAGACAGAGAATGACCCCGGGCAGACCAGCACATCACCTTAAAAGGGATACAGAAACACAATGAACAAAAACAAAGCATTCTGTAAAACTCAGCAGGCCGTGAACATTCTGTGGATGAATTTCCCGGGCTCACGTTCAGTCAGATGATCATTCCGATATTTTAAGAAAAATGTAAAGTTTACAGATTTTTCCTGGAAAATAGCGCCTGGAAAAATAGGCAGCGAGGAAGGACAAAAGGGAATGCCTGTGATACAGTGGAGCGTAGGAGTGATTGAACAATAAATGGCACAATGCAAAAAGGCAAAGTGAGTGGTAAGCGGGCAATAAAGTAACAAAGGATGGACCAGAGGAGGTGTTCGTGTGAACAGCAGAACCATTAGCAGACAATGGGAGCGGTGCTTATGATCCGATACGTTGAACCGAATGTTGAGGCCAGAACACTATAACCTGCCTGGAATCTAGGGTTTGAACGCCTTTTAATTAGACCAGGCAGCTTGGCCACCCCGGATCGATTTCCTGCACGGTTTAAATTCGGCAGCCAAGGGACTAAATCCAAAGCCAGCTTCTCACATCTTTTCAGCGCGAGAGAAACAGGACGCACTCATATTCAGGGCAGAGTCTGTTTCACGTTGAATTTGAGATTGACGTTGAATGTATGCTTATCCCGATGGAGGTGAGCTCATGCGTGCAGAAAGGAAGATACACTGATCAAGTATTTGCCGGAATCAAAACGGGGTTTATGTTGTCCAATGAGACGCAGAGCCGAGCACATCTGAGAAACATGAACTTTACTCAGTTCGGTGAGTTTCACTTTGCGCCTGGGAATCTCCAGGATTTTTGTACGCTGTGTGAACAACGGAGTGCAATCACACGTTTTAATTTGAAACATGTCAGTTTTCTCACATGTCGACCGGCTGAGAAGTCGTTTTTTGACAAAAGGTTGGCAGGGCTCGTCCGGGATTTGAACCCGGGACCTCTCGCATTTCAATTATTATAATCCCAAAGCGAGAATCATACCCCTAGACCAACGAGCCGCCGACAGTGAGGAGCGTAGCTCTCAGTTTCTGATGTTAGTTTGCTATTCGGCCCTTCGTGCCTGTGCTGACTCTCAGAGACCGATTTCATGAGTCCCCCTCTCCATCGTTCTGCTAATGTTTTCCCTTTGATGAAGTGATTATTTTTTGTGACATTACTTCATCAACGAGCTGCATCCTTTTCAGTAAAAGGTGAATTTGGCAATGAGGATAAATGTGATTGAATAAAAAAACTAGGGGAAAATGTTTAACACAATAACGACGAAGCTGGGGGCATACTGGATCAGCAGTCCATTGCTTCAACCTGTCAGTCACCTTGTCTCCTATTGACTGCAAAGTCAGACATCCATCCCCTACTTTTTGCATTCAAACAGAAATAATATGCACGAAAATCTACTTCACCACTTGTTTTGCCCGTGCAACCAGATCGACAGTGATGAAAATGTGCCATTAGCTTCTTAAAGCACACAGCCTTCCTTTACTTCAGGTGAGTGACTGTCCGAGATGGTTGGTTTTGAGGCAGAATCAAAACAAAGAATATAAAATTTCACAAAGCGCGATAGCTGACCACTGCCGGACTCGAACCTACAATCATCTGATAAGATCACAGTTACAATCGAAATCAGACACCT
Organism: Pristiophorus japonicus; assembly: GCF_044704955.1. NCBI lineage: Eukaryota > Metazoa > Chordata > Chondrichthyes > Pristiophoridae > Pristiophorus > Pristiophorus japonicus. The sequence goes on from NW_027252911.1 coordinate 269,151, forward strand.
TATCCTTTAGGCCACGCGGCCGCTACCGTCGGTGCATAATTTGTTGTTTTTTATATTGAGAGCAAATTTGGGACAAGGGTTACATCAAGGAGTGGATATCGGAAAACATGAGCATATTTTGAGTAATGAACAGATGCGCTGCGATATGGATGTACACGGACACAGGCAAAGTCAATCTATCTTGAAACACAACAGTTTAACAATTCGGTTATCACAGCTGATAATCACACTCCTTTTTAAATGTACAGGATGATCCGGATAATGAGAAAATACGTTTTAAAGGCACAATTGATGAACCGGAACTGACAACCATCCCGTTGAAACTGACACCGAATGATCCTGGACAGGAAGCACATCCCTCTTACACAGCTGTAGAATTGCCCTTCACGGACAGCAGTTCCCTTTCAGAAGAATAAATTGGAATTTCTATCATTCCTGAATGCAATTGTGTTGTGCGTGAATGAGCGCGGTTCTCATGAGCACGCGGGACTGGGACGGTTGTTGAAGCCACAGGTGATAGACAAGCAGGAAAGAGGGAGGGAAATAAAACCAACCCAGACAAAAAGACAGTTTAAATCATATATATATTTATCATAATAAGAAAATAAATAAATTTACAATTTTATTGCAAAAAATTGAATTTGATTTGATTGAAATAAATAAATAATTGTTTCTTAATCTATATATTTTTGATTGAACGAAGTCTGTGCGACTGCATGAAATACACTGGAAATCAGCGTGTGCAGTCAGTAAATTCCCAAACACAGTAAGCCCATGGTGTAAGACAAGCCACGAAGGAAGATGTGGGAAACAAAGGCCATCTTTTAAAGTCGCGAGTGCTTTTCTGCACGATCAGACAGAAGCTGCGTGTGCTGTGAAAGAGGTCAAATGTAATAGAGCCAATGCAGGCAGAACAGAAAAGCACATTTATTGTGAAAGTTAAAAAGTCGGGAATGTATGTAAATATATGCATATATAAATATTGATACAGAAATTTATATAAACAAAGTCAGTCAGTCAGTCATGTCTTGTCTTGTCTTGATTTGATTTGTATTTGAAAATAAGGGGGAAGGAGCTCATCATGTCACACAGCCCATCCGCAAGCTCTCGCTAAAATCGCTATGTTTCTAACTTATATAATTTGCCTTCTTTCACATGTGGAATAGCAAAATCCCACAGCAGACTCTTCTCCTGTCAGTCAGTCCCTGAATGCGTGTTGAATCAAATCAGTGTGGCTTCAAGTTGCATGTAATGCATTTTTCCTCACATGACATGAAATGCACAGTAAGATCGCGCAGAACGTTTCCGCGCACTCTCTCACTTACACAAACACACCAACAAACTAAAAATTCTGCACTCTCCAAAGGCAGTTTTTGAAATTTGAAATTTGAAATCCGGGACAGACAGCACATTCCTTTTAAACAGATAGATAATGATCCGATACTGATAGCACACCATTTTGGAGAGACAGAGAATGACCCCGGGCAGACCAGCACATCACCTTAAAAGGGATACAGAAACACAATGAACAAAAACAAAGCATTCTGTAAAACTCAGCAGGCCGTGAACATTCTGTGGATGAATTTCCCGGGCTCACGTTCAGTCAGATGATCATTCCGATATTTTAAGAAAAATGTAAAGTTTACAGATTTTTCCTGGAAAATAGCGCCTGGAAAAATAGGCAGCGAGGAAGGACAAAAGGGAATGCCTGTGATACAGTGGAGCGTAGGAGTGATTGAATAATAAATGGCACAATGCAAAAAGGCAAAGTGAGTGGTAAGCGGGCAATAAAGTAACAAAGGATGGACCAGAGGAGGTGTTCGTGTGAACAGCAGAACCATTAGCAGACAATGGGAGCGGTGCTTATGATCCGATACGTTGAACCGAATGTTGAGGCCAGAACACTATAACCTGCCTGGAATCTAGGGTTTGAACGCCTTTTAATTAGACCAGGCAGCTTGGCCACCCCGGATCGATTTCCTGCACGGTTTAAATTCGGCAGCCAAGGGACTAAATCCAAAGCCAGCTTCTCACATCTTTTCAGCGCGAGAGAAACAGGACGCACTCATATTCAGGGCAGAGTCTGTTTCACGTTGAATTTGAGATTGACGTTGAATGTATGCTTATCCCGATGGAGGTGAGCTCATGCGTGCAGAAAGGAAGATACACTGATCAAGTATTTGCCGGAATCAAAACGGGGTTTATGTTGTCCAATGAGACGCAGAGCCGAGCACATCTGAGAAACATGAACTTTACTCAGTTCGGTGAGTTTCACTTTGCTCCTGGGAATCTCCAGGATTTTTGTACGCTGTGTGAACAACGGAGTGCAATCACACGTTTTAATTTGAAACATGTCAGTTTTCTCACATGTCGACCGGCTGAGAAGTCGTTTTTTGACAAAAGGTTGGCAGGGCTCGTCCGGGATTTGAACCCGGGACCTCTCGCATTTCAATTATTATAATCCCAAAGCGAGAATCATACCCCTAGACCAACGAGCCGCCGAAAGTGAGGAGCGTAGCTCTCAGTTTCTGATGTTAGTTTGCTATTCGGCCCATCGTGCCTGTGCTGACTCTCAGAGACCGATTTCATGAGTCCCCCTCTCCATCGTTCTGCTAATGTTTTCCCTTTGATGAAGTGATTATTTTTTGTGACATTACTTCATCAACGAGCTGCATCCTTTTCAGTAAAAGGTGAATTTGGCAATGAGGATAAATGTGATTGAATAAAAAAACTAGGGGAAAATGTTAAACACAATAACGACGAAGCTGGGGGCATACTGGATCAGCAGTCCATTGCTTCAACCTGTCAGTCACCTTGTCTCCTATTGACTGCAAAGTCAGACATCCATCCCCTACTTTTTGCATTCAAACAGAAATAATATGCACGAAAATCTACTTCACCACTTGTTTTGCCCGTGCAACCAGATCGACAGTGATGAAAATGTGCCATTAGCTTCTTAAAGCACACAGCCTTCCTTTACTTCAGGTGAGTGACTGTCCGAGATGGTTGGTTTTGAGGCAGAATCAAAACAAAGAATATAAAATTTCACAAAGCGCGATAGCTGACCACTGCCGGACTCGAACCTGCAATCATCTGATAAGATCACAGTTACAATCGAAATCAGACACCTTATCCTTTAGGCCACGCGGCCGCTACCGTCGGTGCATAATTTGTTGTTTTTTATATTGAGAGCAAATTTGGGACAAGGGTTACATCAAGGAGTGGATATCGGAAAACATGAGCATATTTTGAGTAATGAACAGATGCGCTGCGATATGGATGTACACGGACACAGGCAAAGTCAATGTATCTTGAAACACAACAGTTTAACAATTCGGTTATCACAGCTGATAATCACACTCCTTTTTAAATGTACAGGATGATCCGGATAATGAGAAAATACGTTTTAAAGGGGCAATTGATGAACCGGAACTGACAACCATCCCGTTGAAACAGACACCGAATGATCCTGGACAGGAAGCACATCCCTCTTACACAGCTGTAGAATTGCCCTTCACGGACAGCAGTTCCCTTTCAGAATAATAAATTGGAATTTCTATCATTCCTGAATGCAATTGTGTTGTGCGTGAATGAGCGCGGTTCTCATGAGCACGCGGGACTGGGACGGTTGTTGAAGCCACATTTAATAGACAAGCAGGAAAGAGGGAGGGAAATAAAACCAACCCAGACAAAAAGACAATTTAAAACATATATATATTTATCATAATAAGAAAATAAATACATTTACAATTTTATTGCAAAAAATTGAATTTGATTTGATTGAAATAAATAAATAATTGTTTCTTAATCTATATATTTTTGATTGAACGAAGTCTGTGCGACTGCATGAAATGCACTGGAAATCAGGGTGTGCAGTCAGTAAATTCCCAAACACAGTAAGCCCATGGTGTAAGACAAGCCACGAGGGAAGATGTGGGCAACAAACGCCATCTTTTAAAGTCGCGAGTGCTTTTCTGCAGGATCAGACAGAAGCTGCGTGTGCTGTGAAAGAGGTCAAATGTAATAGAGCCAATGCAGGCAGAACAGAAAAGCACATTTATTGTGAAAGTTAAAAAGTAGGGAATGTATGTAAATATATGCATATATAAATATTGATACAGAAATTTATATAAACAAAGTCAGTCAGTCAGTCATGTCTTGTCTTGTCTTGATTTGATTTGTATTTGAAAATAAGGGGGAAGGAGCTCATCATGTCACACAGCCCATCCGCAAGCTCTCGCTAAAATCGCTATGTTTCTAACTTATATAATTTGCCTTCTTTCACATGTGGAATAGCAAAATCCCACAGCAGACTCTTCTCCTGTCAGTCAGTCCCTGAATGCGTGTTGAATCAAATCAGTGTGGCTTCAAGTTGCATGTAATGCATTTTTCCTCCCATGACATGAAATGCACAGTAAGATCGCGCAGAACGTTTCCACGCACTCTCTCACTTACACTAACACACCAACAAACTAAAAATTCTGCACTCTCCAAAGGCAGATTTTGAAATTTGAAATTTGAAATCCGAGACAGACAGCACATTCCTTTTAAACAGATAGATAATGATCCGATACTGATAGCACACCATTTTGGAGAGACAGAGAATGACCCCGGGCAGACCAGCACATCACCTTAAAAGGGATACAGGAACACAATGAACAAAAACAAAGCATTCTGTAAAACTCAGCAGGCCGTGAACATTCTGTGGATGAATTTCCCGGGCTCACGTTCAGTCAGATGATCATTCCGATATTTTAAGAAAAATGTAAAGTTTACAGATTTTTCCTGGAAAATAGCGCCTGGAAAAATAGGCAGCGAGGAAGGACAAAAGGGAATGCCTGTGATACAGTGGAGCGTAGGAGTGATTGAATAATAAATGGCACAATGCAAAAAGGCAAAGTGAGTGGTAAGCGGCAATAAAGTAACAAAGGATGGACCAGAGGAGGTGTTAGTGTGAACAGCAGAACCATTAGCAGACAATAGGAGCGGTGCTTATGATCCGATACGTTGAACCGAATGTTGAGGCCAGAACACTATAACCTGCCTGGAATCTAGGGTTTGAACGCCTTTTAATTAGACCAGGCAGCTTGGCCACCCCGGATCGATTTCCTGCACGGTTTAAATTCGGCAGCCAAGGGACTAAATCCAAAGCCAGCTTCTCACATCTTTTCAGCGCGAGAGAAACAGGACGCACTCATATTCAGGGCAGAGTCTGTTTCACGTTGAATTTGAGATTGACGTTGAATGTATGCTTATCCCTATGGAGGTGAGCTCATGCGTGCAGAAAGGAAGATACACTGATCAAGTATTTGCCGGAATCAAAACGGGGTTTATGTTGTCCAATGAGACGCAGAGCCGAGCACATCTGAGAAACATGAACTTTACTCAGTTCGGTGAGTTTCACTTTGCTCCTGGGAATCTCCAGGATTTTTGTACGCTGTGTGAACAACGGAGTGCAATCACACGTTTTAATTTGAAACATGTCAGTTTTCTCACATGTCGACCGGCTGAGAAGTCGTTTTTTGACAAAAGGTTGGCAGGGCTCGTCCGGGATTTGAACCCGGGACCTCTCGCATTTCAATTATTATAATCCCAAAGCGAGAATCATACCCCTAGACCAACGAGCCGCCGACAGTGAGGAGCGTAGCTCTCAGTTTCTGATGTTAGTTTGCTATTCGGCCCATCGTGCCTGTGCTGACTCTCAGAGACCGATTTCATGAGTCCCCCTCTCCATCGTTCTGCTAATGTTTTCCCTTTGATGAAGTGATTATTTTTTGTGACATTACTTCATCAACGAGCTGCATCCTTTTCAGTAAAAGGTGAATTTGGCAATGAGGATAAATGTGATTGAATAAAAAAACTAGGGGAAAATGTTTAACACAATAACGACGAAGCTGGGGGCATACTGGATCAGCAGTCCATTGCTTCAACCTGTCAGTCACCTTGTCTCCTATTGACTGCAAAGTCAGACATCCATCCCCTACTTTTTGCATTCAAACAGAAATAATATGCACGAAAATCTACTTCACCACTTGTTTTGCCCGTGCAACCAGATCGACAGTGATGAAAATGTGCCATTAGCTTCTTAAAGCACACAGCCTTCCTTTACTTCAGGTGAGTGACTGTCCGAGATGGTTGGTTTTGAGGCAGAATCAAAACAAAGAATATAAAATTTCACAAAGCGCGATAGCTGACCACTGCCGGACTCGAACCTGCAATCATCTGATAAGATCACAGTTACAATCGAAATCAGACACCTTATCCTTTAGGCCACGCGGCCGCTACCGTCGGTGCATAATTTGTTGTTTTTTATATTGAGAGCAAATTTGGGACAAGGGTTACATCAAGGAGTGGATATCGGAAAACATGTGCATATTTTGAGTAATGAACAGATGCGCTGCGATATGGATGTACACGGACACAGGCAAAGTCAATGTATCTTGAAACACAACAGTTTAACAATTCGGTTATCACAGCTGATAATCACACTCCTTTTTAAATGTACAGGATGATCCGGATAATGAGAAAATACGTTTTAAAGGGGCAATTGATGAACCGGAACTGACAACCATCCCGTTGAAACAGACACCGAATGATCCTGGACAGGAAGCACATCCCTCTTACACAGCTGTAGAATTGCCCTTCACGGACAGCAGTTCCCTTTCAGAATAATAAATTGGAATTTCTATCATTCCTGAATGCAATTGTGTTGTGCGTGAATGAGCGCGGTTCTCATGAGCACGCGGGACTGGGACGTTTGTTGAAGCCACAGGTGATAGACAAGCAGGAAAGAGGGAGGGAAATAAAACCAACCCAGACAAAAAGACAATTTAAAACATATATATATTTATCATAATAAGAAAATAAATACATTTACAATTTTATTGCAAAAAATTGAATTTGATTTGATTGAAATAAATAAATAATTGTTTCTTAATCTACATATTTTTGATTGAACGAAGTCTGTGCGACTGCATGAAATGCACTGGAAATCAGGGTGTGCAGTCAGTAAATTCCCAAACACAGTAAGCCCATGGTGTAAGACAAGCCACGAGGGAAGATGTGGGCAACAAACGCCATCTTTTAAAGTCGCGAGTGCTTTTCTGCAGGATCAGACAGAAGCTGCGTGTGCTGTGAAAGAGGTCAAATGTAATAGAGCCAATGCAGGCAGAACAGAAAAGCACATTTATTGTGAAAGTTAAAAAGTAGGGAATGTATGTAAATATATGCATATATAAATATTGATACAGAAATTTATATAAACAAAGTCAGTCAGTCAGTCATGTCTTGTCTTGTCTTGATTTGATTTGTATTTGAAAATAAGGGGGAAGGAGCTCATCATGTCACACAGCCCATCCGCAAGCTCTCGCTAAAATCGCTATGTTTCTAACTTATATAATTTGCCTTCTTTCACATGTGGAATAGCAAAATCCCACAGCAGACTCTTCTCCTGTCAGTCAGTCCCTGAATGCGTGTTGAATCAAATCAGTGTGGCTTCAAGTTGCATGTAATGCATTTTTCCTCCCATGACATGAAATGCACAGTAAGATCGCGCAGAACGTTTCCACGCACTCTCTCACTTACACAAACACACCAACAAACTAAAAATTCTGCACTCTCCAAAGGCAGATTTTGAAATTTGAAATTTGAAATCCGAGACAGACAGCACATTCCTTTTAAACAGATAGATAATGATCCGATACTGATAGCACACCATTTTGGAGAGACAGAGAATGACCCCGGGCAGACCAGCACATCACCTTAAAAGGGATACAGGAACACAATGAACAAAAACAAAGCATTCTGTAAAACTCAGCAGGCCGTGAACATTCTGTGGATGAATTTCCCGGGCTCACGTTCAGTCAGATGATCATTCCGATATTTTAAGAAAAATGTAAAGTTTACAGATTTTTCCTGGAAAATATCGCCTGGAAAAATAGGCAGCGAGGAAGGACAAAAGGGAATGCCTGTGATACAGTGGAGCGTAGGAGTGATTGAATAATAAATGGCACAATGCAAAAAGGCAAAGTGAGTGGTAAGCGGCAATAAAGTAACAAAGGATGGACCAGAGGAGGTGTTAGTGTGAACAGCAGAACCATTAGCAGACAATAGGAGCGGTGCTTATGATCCGATACGTTGAACCGAATGTTGAGGCCAGAACACTATAACCTGCCTGGAATGTAGGGTTTGAACGCCTTTTAATTAGACCAGGCAGCTTGGCCACCCCGGATCGATTTCCTGCACGGTTTAAATTCGGCAGCCAAGGGACTAAATCCAAAGCCAGCTTCTCACATCTTTTCAGCGCGAGAGAAACAGGACGCACTCATATTCAGGGCAGAGTCTGTTTCACGTTGAATTTGAGATTGACGTTGAATGTATGCTTATCCCTATGGAGGTGAGCTCATGCGTGCAGAAAGGAAGATACACTGATCAAGTATTTGCCGGAATCAAAACGGGGTTTATGTTGTCCAATGAGACGCAGAGCCGAGCACATCTGAGAAACATGAACTTTACTCAGTTCGGTGAGTTTCACTTTGCTCCTGGGAATCTCCAGGATTTTTGGACGCTGTGTGAACAACGGAGTGCAATCACACGTTTTAATTTGAAACAAGTCAGTTTTCTCACATGTCGACCGGCTGAGAAGTCGTTTTTTGACAAAAGGTTGGCAGGGCTCGTCCGGGATTTGAACCCGTGACCTCTCGCATTTCAATTATTATAATCCCAAAGCGAGAATCATACCCCTAGACCAACGAGCCGCCGACAGTGAGGAACGTAGCTCTCAGTTTCTGACGTTAGTTTGCTATTCGGCCCATCGTGCCTGTGCTGACTCTCAGAGACCGATTTCATGAGTCCCCCTCTCCATCGTCCTGCTAATGTTTTCCCTTTGATGAAGTGATTATTTTTTGTGACATTACTTCACCAACGAGCTGCATCCTTTTCAGTAAAAGGTGAATTTGGCAATGAGGATAAATGTGATTGAATAAAAAAACTAGGGGAAAATGTTTAACACAATAACGACGAATCTGGGGCATACTGGATCAGCAGTCCATTGCTTCAACCTGTCAGTCACCTTGTCTCCTATTGACTGCAAAGTCAGACATCCATCCCCTACTTTTTGCATTCAAACAGAAATAATATGCACGAAAATCTACTTCACCACTTGTTTTGCCCGTGCAACCAGATCGACAGTGATGAAAATGTGCCATTAGCTTCTTAAAGCACACAGCCTTCCTTTACTTCAGGTGAGTGACTGTCCGAGATGGTTGGTTTTGAGGCAGAATCAAAACAAAGAATATAAAATTTCACAAAGCGCGATAGCTGACCACTGCCGGACTCGAACCTGCAATCATCTGATAAGATCACAGTTACAATCGAAATCAGACACCTTATCCTTTAGGCCACGCGGCCGCTACCGTCGGTGCATAATTTGTTGTTTTTTATATTGAGAGCAAATTTGGGACAAGGGTTACATCAAGGAGTGGATATCGGAAAACATGAGCATATTTTGAGTAATGAAGAGATGCGCTGCGATATGGATGTGCACGGACACAGGCAACGTCAATGTACCTTGAAACACAACAGTTTAACAATTCGGTTATCACAGCTGATAATCACACTCCTTTTTAAATGTACAGGATGATCCGGATAATGAGAAAATACGTTTTAAAGGGGCAATTGATGAACCGGAACTGACAACCATCCCGTTGACACAGACACCGAATGATCCTGGACAGGAAGCACATCCCTCTTACACAGCTGTAGAATGGCCCTTCACGAACAGCAGTTCCATTTCAGAAGAATAAAGTGGGATTTCTATCATTCCTGAATGCAATTGTGCTGTGCGTGATTGAGCGCGGGTCTCAGGACCAAGCAGGACTGGGACGGTTGTTGAAGCCACTGGTGATAGACAGGCAGGAAGGAGGGAGGATAGTAAACTGTTGCTCAACAGCTTCGTTGGTTTGGCATTGCCTTCTCGTCATCTATGCAAAAGTTCGAGCGACCGAATGGAGTTCGACATTTCGTGTAAAACAGGCACAAGAAGCTGAATGGCTTCCTCCTGCCCTTTGCAATTGGTTTGAGGGGTTAATGGACACAATGGCCTCCACCTGTCCGTGTGTAACGATTGCTTGCATCTGCTATTGTGCAAAATACTCAGATGATAATTGGGAAGGACTGCAGCCACTTGTGCAACAGAAAGCGCAGGTACCGCAGCTAGCCTTCTTTGAAGTATTGTTTTGCTGCACAATTCACTATGCAGCCCAAGCCCAAATACTGACTTTGGTGTGAGTGGAACCCACAAATGTTTAATATGCTATGGATTAGAAGTGCCAACGTGCTATCCAGTGCACCACCGAGCCGCCAAATGTTGCATCAATCCAAAATTAAAATAGATGCATAATCTGAGCTAAAAACAGAAAAATCTGCATATACTCAGCAGACGAGGCAAAAACCTGCGAAGAGAGAAACAGAGTGAACTTGTTGGGTCGCAACTGGATCAATCTCTGCCGTCCAAAACGGATGCTCTTTCAGACCCGAATCATCATGTTACTGTTTGAAAGTGATGTTTTGTCATTGACTGATGGAACTTTTCAGCTTGGAATAAGGCCACTTCGCCCCACTGTGTCCGCAATGTCCGACAAATACCTATCCAACCTGAACCCACTTTCCAGCTCTTCTTGTTCCCATGTAACAAACTATGGTTTCATTTTATTCATTCAAGCATGTGGACATCGCTAGCAAGGATTTAATGGCCTTCTCCTGTTCTTGTGTAACAGACTGGAGGGGCTCAATTGCCTTCTACTATTTCTGAGCAACAGGTTCGTTGGTTTGGCATTGCCTTCTCCTCATCCATGCAACAGGTTCGCGCGACCGAATTTGTTGCAGTCATCCTCAGTATTGAATATCCAACTAATTTGGCGTCATCCGCAAATTGAGAAATTATGTTTTTGATTCCTAGGTCTAAATCTTAAATATAAATTGTAAACAACAGTGGTCCCAGCACAGATCCTTCTGGAACAGCACTAGCCACCATCTGCCACTATGAAAGCTAACTTTTACCCCTACACTCTGCTTTCTGTCTTGAAGCCAGCTAGCTATGCATTTATCTAGTTGTCTCCTGATTCAACATTCTCTGACCTGACTTGCGGTTCTTTTTTTTCCTGTTTAACAATCTAGCAATCCTAGTATTTCTTTTATATATTCTAGCATGTGGATAATGCTAGCAAGGGCAACCATTTTTGCCTTTCCCTAATTGCCCTTGTGAAGGTAAAGGTTAGCCATCTTATGCAACTGAGTTTCTTGCTAGGCCATTTCAGAGGGCAGTTCAGAGTCAACCATGTTGCTCGGGATCTGGAGCCCCATTTAGGCCCAGACCAGTAAGGACTGCAGATTTCCTTCACTAAAGGAGACCATCGAACGAGATGGGTGTGTTGCATCAATGGTCAACATTACTAATACTTTTAAAATTCCTGATGTATTTAATTTAATTTAAATTGCTCTATTCTCGCGGTGGGCTATGATTTTCTCGCACTGGATTACTAGTCCAGTGCCATAACCATTATTCTATTATGATTGGCCTCCGCCTGTGTAATGTGCTAGAGGGGCTGAATGACTCCTCCTGTTCCTGTGCAACAGGTTGAGGGATGGAATGTCATCCTCCGAGTCCTATGTAACAGGTTCGAGGGGTTGTTTAGTCTCAACCTGTTCCTGTATAACAGGTCGGTTGGTCTGAAATGCCTCGTCCTAATCCTATGCAACGTGTTCTATTAAGGGGAGAGCAGAGTGGGGTTCGGGATGTGGGGCCGCGCGGAGAGGGGGCGGAGTTCGTGTTGCAGAGAAATCTAGAATGCTAAAGAGAAATGAAAAGGAAACAATGCCGGAAAGTGATTGTTGTATTGTAACCACATTATGTCAAGAAGGGACAGAGCATAGAAACAACAGGGGGCACTAACAAAAAGGATCCTGGTAAGAAAAAAAGCGATAAGATAAATAGGGCTATAGTACAAAATAATGTTACGATTTAAAGTGACAAATCTAAAAGCATTGTATCTGAATGAACGAAGCATCTGTAATAAGGTAGAAGAATTGACAGCTCAAATAGATGTAAACGGATACAATATCGTTGCAATTACAGAGATATGGTTGCACGGTGACCAGGGTTGGGAACTGAATATCAAACAATATCCGGTATTTCGGAAGGACAGGCAGAAAGGAAGAGCGGGTTGTGTGGCATTGTTAGTAAAGGATGAAATCAGCGCAAGAATGAGAAAGTTTAACAGCACGGAAAGTCAAGATGTAGATTCAGTCTGGGTGGCACGAAGGACAACGAAGGGGCAGAAAAGATTGGTGTGAGTTGTCTATAGGCCTCCAAACAGTTGTGGTAGTGTAGAGGATAACATTAACAGGAAATTGGAGCTGCATGTAACAAGGGTACTACCATCATCGAAGGTGACTTTAAACTGCATATAAATTAAAGTAATAATAATATGGCCGATTGATTCCTGGCATGTGTATGAGATGTTTTTTTAGCCCAGTATTTTCGGAGCCTATTAGGGAACAGAATATCCTATATTGGGTATTATGTAATGAGAAGTGGTTATTTAGCAATCTTTTTGACCGGGGTCCTTTCGGGAAGAGTGGCAATAATATGATTGAATTCTTTATTAAGATGGAAAGTGAAGTATTCCAATCCGAACCTATGGTCCTAAATCCAAGCAAAGGAAACGATGAATGTATGGGGAATGAATTGGCCGTGCTAGATTGGGAAGAATCAATAAACGTCATGTTGGTGGATGGGCAACAGCTAACATTTCTGGAACGAATGCATGAAGTGCGACAGTTATACTTTCCTTTCTGGTGTAAAAACACAAAAATGATACTGACCCAACCATGGCTAACAAAATAAATTAAGGATAGTATTAAATTCAAAGAAGAGTTATACAAAGTTGCCAGAAAAAGTAGCAAGCCTGAGGATGGTGGACAATTTAGAATTCAGTAAAAATGTGCCAAGAGATTGATTAAGAGGCGAGACATAGAGTATGAGAGTGAACTTGCAAGGAACATAAACACCAACTGTAGTAGATTCTACAAGTTCATAAAAAGGAAAAGATTAGTGAAGGCAAACGTAGGTCCTTTACAGACAGACACGGGAGAATGTATAATATGGAACAAGGAAATGGCAGGACAATTAAATAAATACTTCGTTTCTGTCTTCAAGGACGAGGACACAAGTAACATTCCAGAAATGCTTGCGAACCAAAGGTCTACTGCGCAAGAGGAATTAAAGGAAATGATTATTTGTAAGAAAATAGTGCTGAGGAAACAAATGGGACTGAAGGCCGATTAATCACCAGGGCCTGATGATCTGCATCCAAGAGTACTAAAAGAGATTGCAATGGAAAGAGTGCATGCATTGCATTGGTTGACAACTTCCAAAAATCTATAGTTTATGGAACAGTTCCTGCAGACTGGACGGTGGCAAATGTAACCTCACTGTTTAAAAATGGATGGAGAGAGAAAACAAGGAACTACAGACCGGTTAGCCTAACATCAGCTGCAGGGAAAATGCGAGAGCCTATAATAAAGGATTTTATAACGGCACACTTACATAATATCAAAGGGATTAGAGAAAGTCAACATGAATTAATGAAAAGAAAATCATGTTTGACAAACTGGCGTTTTTTGAGTAAGTAATAATAGAAAACATAAGGTAGAACCAGTGTATATAGTGTATTTGGATTTTCAGAAGGCCTCGGATAAAGTCCCACGGAAGATGTAGTGTGCAAAATAAAAGTACATCGGATTGGGGGTAATTTACTAGCATGAATTGAAAATTGTTTAATGGACAGGAAACAGGATCGATGGGCAGCGGGATCGGTGTCCTTGTAAAACTGTAATGTGAAAGCATACATGCAGGTGCAACAAGCAGTTAAGAAGGCAGATGGCATGTTGGTCTTCAGTGCAAGAAGATTTGAGTAAAGGAGCAACGATGTGTTACTAGTTGTACAGAGCCTTGGTGAGACCGCACCTGGAGTATGGCGTGCAGTTTTGGTTTCGTAAATCAAGAAAGGATATACTTACCATAGAGGGAGTGCAGCGAAGGTTCACCAGACGGATTATTGGGATGTCAGGATTGTCGTATGAGGAGAGATTGAGTCGACTCGGCCTGTATTCAGTGGAGTTTATAAGAATGAGAGAAGATCTCATTGAAACTTCTAACATTCTGAGAGGATGAATAGACTGGATGCGGGGAAGATGATTCTCCTGATGGGAAGATTTTAACAAGGAGTCACAGTCTCAGGATACGGGGTAGGTAGTTTAGAAAGGAGAAGTGGAGGTTTTTTTTCACTCAGAGAGTGGTGCAGCTGTGGAATTCTCTACTACAGAAGACTGTGAAGCCCGAGTCACTGAATATATTTAAGATGGTGATAGATTTCTAGACACAAAAGACATCCAGTGATATGGGGAAAAAGCCTGAATATGTTGTTGAGATAGAGGATTAGGAATGATCATATTGAATAGTGGTGCAGACTCGAAGGGCCGAATGGACGACTACTGCATGTTTCTATGTTTTAGGATCTAAATGGACTTTTGCTCTTCTTGTAGAGCAAGCTCAAGGAACTGATCGGCTTCTGCCTCTGCTAAGGCTCAGATTTGAGGCGTTAATGGCTTCCTCCTTTCCCTGTGCAACAGTGCGGTGCGGCTGAAAGGCCTCCTCCTAAATCTGTGTAACAGGAAAGAGTGCCTCCTCGTCATCTCTGCAGCAGGTACGAGCGGCCGAATGGCGTTCTACTATTCTTGTATAAAAAGCCCAAGTATCTGACTGACTTCCTCTTGACCCTTGCAACTGGCTCGAGGGGTTAATGGAATTCTACTGTCCTTCTGTAACAGGGTTGATGGCTTGCTACGGTTGCTGTGTAACAGACTCAGTGTGCTAAGAGAACTCAATAGAAAAGTGGGTGGGATTGGAGCCACTTGTGTTACAGGAAGTGCAGGCCCGCAGTTTACCTTCTCGGAAGTATTGATTTGCTGCAAAATGTACTGAGCGGCCGAGGAAACACCAGCTCATGACCGAAATTACGACTTAAATCCAAGCTATCCAGACGAATGCCACATCCGGCTCTTGGTCCGTAGCCTTTTAGATTACTGGAATTCAAGTGCACATTCAAGGACTTTTTAAAAGTGGTGAGGACTTCGCCATCGAAAGTCCTTTCAGGCTGTGATTTTCAGACTCTTACCACTCCCTGGGTGAAAGCATTGCACCTCAACTCCCTATAACCTCCGACCAATTACTTTAAATCTATGCCGCCTGGTTGTTGACAACTCTGCTAAGGGAAATCTATCCTTTCTATGCACTCTATCTAGGCTAGTCATAGTTTTATTCACTTCAATACGGACACCTTTTAGCCTCCTTAGTTCCAAAGAAAACAAACTCAGTCTATGCAGTATTTACTCAGAGCTAAATTCACCATCCGCCTAAATCTATCCTGTATCTTCACGAGTGCAGTCAGATCCTTCCCATAGTACCGTGAGCAGAACTGCATGTAATACTCGAGCTGTGGCCTAACTAGAGCTTTGCACATTTGAAGCATAACTTCCCCGATCTTATAATCTACGACTCATCTAATGAAGGCAACTATTCCGTGTTGAATCTTAACATAGAAATATAGCAATTAGGCGCATCATACGCCATTTGGCACTTCGAGCCTGCACCACCACTCAATAAGATCATGGCTGATCATTCCCTCAGTACCCCGTTCCTGTTTCTCTCCATACCCCTTGATCCATTTAGCCGTAAGGCCATATCTAACTACCTGTTGAATATATCCTATGAACTGGCATCAACAACCCTCTGCGCCAGGGAATTCAACAGGTTAACAACTCTCTGAGTGAAGAAATTTCTCCTCATCTTATCCTAAATGGTCTGTCCCTTATCCTAAGAATGTGTCACCTGGTTCCGGACTTTCGCAAAATAAGTAACATTCTTCCCGCATTAACCTGTCCAGTCCCGTCAGAATCTTATACGTTTCTATGAGACCCCCTCTCATCCTTCTAAACTCCAGTGTATAAAGGCCCAGTTGATCCAGTCTCTCCTCATATGTCAGTCCTGCCATCCCGGGAATCAGTCTGGTGAACCTACGCAGCGCTCCCTCAATAGCAAGAATGTCCTTCCTCGGATTAGGAGATCAAAACTGACCAGAATATTCCAGGTGAGGTCTCACCAAGGCCCTGTAGAACAGCAGTAAGACCACCGTGCTCCTATACTCAAATCCCCAAACTATGAAGGCCAACATACCATTTGCCCTGTTCACCGCCTGCTGAACCTGCATGTCAACTTTCAATGACCGATGTACCATGACACCCAGGTCGCGTTGCACCCCCACTTTTCCTAATCTGCCGCCATTCAGATAATATTCTGCCTTCGTGTTTTTGCCACCAAAGTGGATAACCTCACATTTATCAACAGTATACTGCATCTGCCATGTATTTGCCCACTCACCGAACCTGCCCAAGTCATCCTGCAGCCTCTTAGCGTCCTCCTAATGGCGCACACCGCCACACAATTTAGTTTCATCTGCTAACCTGGAGATATTACACTCAATTCCTTCATCCAAATAATTAATGTACTGTTAAGAGCTGGGATCACAGCACTGAGCCATGCGGCACTCCACTAATCACTGCCTGCAAATTCTTAAAAGGATCCGTTTATCCCGACACTCTGCTTCCTGTCTTCCAATTAGTTCTCTATCCACGTCAGTACATTACCCCCAATACCATGTGCTTATGTGGGACCTTGTCAACAGCCTTTTGAAAGTCCAAATAGACCACATCCACTGATTCTCCCTTGTCCACTCTGGTAGTTATATCGTCAAAAAGTCCAGAAGATTTGTCAAGCATGATTTTCCCTTCTTAAATCCATGCTGACTTGGACCGACCCTATCACAGCTTTCCAAATGCGCTGCTATATCATACTTAATTATTTATTCCAACATTTTCCCCACTACTGATATCAGGCTAACCATTCTATAATTACCCATTTTCTCTCTCCCTCCTTTTTAAAAATGTGATATTACATTAGCTACCCAGATCCAGAATTGATAGACTGTTGGAAAATGATCACCAATTCATCCAATATTTCTAGGGCCACTTCGTTAAGTACTATTGGATGCAGACTATCAGGCTCCGGGGATGTATCTGTCTTCAATCCCATCAATTTCTCTAAGACAATTTCCCATCTAATAAGGATATCCTTCGGTTCCTCCTTCTCACGAGACACTCGGTCCATTAATACACCCGGAAGGTTATTTGTGTCTTCCATCATGAAGACAGAACCAAAGTATTTGTTCAATTACTCGACTATTTCTTTGTTCCCCATTATAAATTCACCTGAATCCGACTGCAAGCGACCGATGTTTGTCTTCACTAATCTTTTTCACTTCACATATCGAAAGAAGCTTTTGCACTCATTTTTTATGTGTCCGGCAAGCTTCCTCTCGTACTCTATTTCCCCCCTCTTAATTAAACCCTTAATCCTGCTCTGCTGAATTGTATATTTCTCCCAGTCCTTAGGTTTGTTGCTTTTTCTGGCTAATTTATATGTCTCTTCCTTGGATTTAACACTATCCTTAACTTCCCTTGTTCGCCACGGTTGAGCCAACTGCCCCGTTTATTTTTACTCCAGACAGGAATGTAAATTGTTAAAGTTGATCCATGTGCTCTTTTAATGTTTGCCATTGCCTATCCACCGTCATCCCTTTAAGTATCATTTGCCAGTCTATTCTTGCCAATTCACGCCTCATTCCATCGTAATTACCTTTCCTTAAGTTCAGGTCCCTAGTTTCTGAATTAATTGTTTCACTCGCCATCTTAATAAAGAATTCGACCATGTTATGGTCATTCTTCCCCAAGGGGCCTCGCACAACAAGATTGCCAATTAGCCCCCTCTCATTACACATCACCCAGTCTAGGATGGCCAGCTCTCCAGTTGATCCCTCGATATATTGATCTAGAAAACCATCCCTAATACACGCCAGGAAATCGTCCACCACCGCAGTGCTACCATGTGTTCAGCCCAATCAATATGTATATTATAATCGCCCATGGTAACTGCTGTACCATTATTGCACACATCCCTTATTTCTTGTTTGATGCAGTCCCCAACCTCACTACTAGTGTTTGGAGGTCTGCACAAAACTCCCACGAGCGTTTTCTGCCATTTGGTATTCAGCAGCTCGAGCCATACCGCTTCCATATCATCCAAGCTAATGTCCTCTTTACTATTGCATTAATTTCCTCTTTAACCAACAGCGCCACCCGCCTTCTTTTTTTTCTGTCTAGCCTTCCCAAGCATCTTATCTACTGGCCCTGCTACCGTCAAGGATTCTGTGGACATGCACTCCAAGGTCATTTGCACCTCTACACTCATCAGTGGCCTAACATTTAATGTTTATTCGCTTTCCCTATAAGCACTCCCCAAATGCATTATCTCACACTTCTCCGTGTTAAATTCCATTAAACTCCTGACCAGTTCTTTGATATCTTCCTGCAATGTACAGCTTTCTTCCTCATTGTCAACCATACCTGGTTCACTAATCTTTTAGTCACCTGCGCTAACTTGTATTTAGCGGCTAGGTGTCAAATTTGTATCGCATAATACTCTTGTGAAGCACCATGGACGTTTCTCTAATTTCAAGGCGCTAATTGTATATAAGTTGTTGTTTAAAATGTGTGTTACGTAACGTTATTCACTGGAGTTCAGAAGAATGAGAGGGGACCTCATAGAAACGTTTAAAATTCTGACGGGGTTAGACAGGTTAGATGCAGGAAGAATGTTCCCAATGTTGGGGAAGTCCAGAACCAGGGGACACAGTCTAAGGATAAGGGGGAAGCCATTTAGGACCGAGATGAGGAGGAATTTCTTCACCCAGAGAGTGGTGAACCTGTGGAATTCTCGACCACAGAAAGTTGTTGAGGCCAATTCACTAAATATATTCAAAAAGGAGTTAGATGAAGTCCTTACTACTAGGGGAATCAAGGGGTATGATGAGAAAGCAGGAATGGTGTACTGAAGTTGAATGTTCAGCCATGAACTCATTGAATGGCGGTGCAGGCTAGAAGGGCCGAATGGCCTACTCCTGCACCTATTTTCTATATTTCTATGTTTCGATGTTATATAGAGTTTTCACCACAGAAAGAGACAATTGCACCTAACTGGTGTTGCTGAAGTTAATGCTCCACACTACCCGACTTCACTTGATCCTAACAGCATACTGTTCTTTTGCTTTCTCAGTCATGTGCTTAGGTACTCCCTCGAAAAAAATCTGTGCTATTCGCCTCAACTACTGCTTGTGTAGCATCTTCCACATTCTAACCACTCTTTGGTAAATAAGTTACTGTTGAATTGCCAACTGAATTTAGCGGTGACCTCCGTTCTGAAATCCTGCACTATATCAAACATTTTCTCCACATCAAGCCGATCACATACCTTCATAATGTTAAAAATATTTCTCCCTTGTTTTTCTAGAAAGAAGCTCCCCAGTCTGTTCATTTACATTTCCCGAAATGTAAATTATTTCAGTTCTGACCGAAATGTTTCCTTCTTTGCTGTGAGATTCTATGATTCTCCGATTTAATTTTCACATCGTCTCGGAGAGGCAACAGGGCAAGCATGCAGGCAGTCTCTCTGATAATTTGCACCAACCATTGGACTATTAAAACAGCGTTATCGTGTAACTGCGATGGCCGAGAGGTTAAGGCGTTGGATTTAAAAGTTTGAATCCTCCTCGCAGTGATTCAACAGGCGACTTTTTTTTTTACTCGACTCCCTGTGGATATCACTGGAATCTGACCACAATTCCCTCCACTGCCCTTTATTACACTAATAGACGTGAAGCTGTTGTTCGAACTGGAAACACTAATTATTTATGAGTATTAATTCTTGATTGTTGGTTTGTTATAAACTATCTGCAAAAATCAGTGAGAAATATACACCGCATGAAAAAATGCCTTTTAATAAAGATCCCTGCTTTGTTCGGGAGGAAATCACCTTCCGTTCATGAGTGGGAACGGGGTTTGGTTTCATAAAGTTGAACAAGATTTGACAAAATAACAGCGGCAGCATTTGACGTTGCGATTTTCTGATAACATCAGCGTTTGCATCAAAGTGAGATGCCTTATCCATTAAGCGACGTGGCCCCTGCCGTTTGCAGCAGGCTAATGATGAGAATGAAGGATTACACAGCGGAATTGCATTTTGATCAGTTCCATACTTTGCACTGCAAACAAATCAGCGGCAGCGAGCCTTTCATTGATTGAAATACGAGAAGTCACAAAGCCCCGGAGGATATGGAATTATTCATGAAATGCTGAAAACACTCCGCAGGGCTATCAGCTCTCGGCAGAACTAATGTTTTGCAGCGTTACTTCAATATACTATAGTTCCGGTGTGATTTTCGTTCCTGAATGTTTAAGTTGCTCTAAAATACTTGCAGCCTAACCGCAACTCCGAAAATATAATAGATGGCCCGTAATGAGTTCAAACCCGCGAATTTTGCGTTATTAGTACGACGCTCTCACCAACTGAGCTAACCTGCCTCAACGCTGCGTCCTTTCTTAAGTCACTTTAACATTAAAATGCTAGCATTTGTACAGCGACATTCACCTCAGCACTTCACAAGGTGGTTCTGAGCAAATTAATTACTTTTAATTCACTGTTGTAATGTAGGAGACGCAAACATGTATAGCATGGAAGGAGGCCGTTTCAGCCAATCGTGTCTGCGCAGGCCGACCAAGAGCTTTCCAGCCTAATTCTCCCTTCCCAGCTCTAAGTAGGTTACAGCACTATCAGTGGCATCCAAGTATTTTTAAAAGGTGTGAGTATTTCTGCCGCTACCGCCCATCCAGGCAATGAGTTCCCGACTACCAGGCCCCCCTGGGTAAAGATATTTACCCTCATAACTCGTCTAACACTCCCCCTAATTCATCATCATAGGCAGCCCTCGGGATCGAGGAAGACTTGCTTCCACTCTTAGCATGTGTTCTTAGGTGGCTGTACAGTCTAATACGAGAACTACAGTCTCTGTCACAGGTCGGACAGATATTCGTTGAGGGAAAGGATGGAAAGGGAGCCTGGTTTGCCGCACGCTCCTTCCGCGCTTGGTTTCTGCATGCTCTCGGCAACGATACTCGAGGAGCTCAGGACACTCCCGAATGAACTTCCTCCACTTCGCGCAGTCTATGGCCAAGGTCTTCCAGGTGTCATTGGGGATGTCATACTTTATCAGTGAGGCTTTGAGCGTGTACTTGTAACGTTTCCTCTGCCCGCCCTTGGCTCACTTGCCGTGGACGATTTCCTCGAAGAGCGCTTGCTTTTGCAATCTCGTGTCTGGCACGTGGCCTGCCCAGCGGAGCTGATCAAATGTGGTCAGTGCTTCAATGCTGGGTATGCTGTCCTGGACGAGGACGATAATGTTTGTGCGTCTGTCCTGCCAGGGAATTTGCTGGATCTTGCAGAGACATCGATAGTGGTTTTCTCCAGCGACTTGAGGTGTTTACTGTACATGGTCCAGGTCTCTGAGCCATACAGGAGGGCGGGTATTACTACAGCCTTGTAGACCATGAGTTGGTGACAGTTTTAAGGGATTGATCTTCAAACACTTTTTTCCTCAGGCGGCCGAAGGCTGCACTGGCGCACTGGAGGCGGTGTTGCCTCTCATCATCAATGCCTGCTCTTGTTGATAGGAGGCTCCCGAGAGAGGGGAAGTGGTACACCCCGCAATTACTTTAAAACCATTCCCCCTGGTTGTTGACCACTCTGTAAAGGGAAACAAGTCCTTCCTACCAACTCTATCTAGGGTCCTCATAAAGTTATGCACCTGAATATAGTCTCCCCTCAGCCTCCTCTGTTGCAAAGAAAGCAGACTCAGCATTTCCAATCTTTCCTCATCACCCAAATTCTCCAGTCCAGGCAACTATTTTTGGAAATCTCCTCAGTACCCTTTCCAGCGGATTTCCATCTTTTTTCTGAAATGTGATGACGAGAACGGCACACAGTATTCCAGCTGCCGCCTGACCAATGCTTTATAAAGTCAATTATAATGTCCTTGCTGTAACCTGCAGAGTTACGGACCGAGAGCTGGTAAGTGGGAATAGGCTGGATAACCTCTTTTTGGCTGGCGCAGATATAATGGTAAGTACTGCAGGGAATCCAATACGGCCAAGTTGATCTCCTGGACTAATTTCAATCGACAAGATGGAGAGGAAGTTACACAGATTTTTTTTCCCACATTAGCTTGCTTTTTTTTCTGTTTTTTGCTTCTCACATGATTTCACATGGCTCCAGTTATGGTGCTGTGTATAAGATTTCGGTGGAAGGGGTGTAGCAGTTGTGCGGTGCGGACTTATTAGGTTGGGCATTCTTTATCATTCCGCCATTGTTAATCATCACAGGTTCATATATAGCCTTCAATGTTGTTGATCAAAGTGCCTTGTGGCTCATTGTCAGCCGGCACGTATACGATGGGCCGAAGTGGTCTCCGTCAGCGCTGTGGATTTCTAAATGTCTATGTTCCTTCACAGATCCAAACTATTCCTTCACAGACCCAGAGAGCTGCAACACTGACTCAGACTGCTCGTTCACATTCCCAGACTCTACCTTCACAGATTCAGAATCTTCCTACACAGTCCCACACTCTACCTTCACAGATCCAAACTTGTCCTACAGCGACCTAGACAGCGATTAAACAGACGCAGGCAGCTCCCGCACAGAGGGGTACTGATCCTACACCGAGCCAGACATAACTGCACAGATGCAGACACTCCTGTGCAGATAGGCAAACCTCATACACAGCATCAAAATGCTTGTTGACAGATTCAGACAGTTCCTTTCACAGACCCAGCATCAACTACACAGGAGCAAACATATCCTCATCAGCCACAGACAACACCAAAACCTTTCCAGAGAGCTTCGACAGAGACACTGACATTTCCATCGTGAAAGCAGGCAGCTCCTGTACAGAACCAGGCAGGTGCTACACTGAAGCAGGGATCAACAGCACAGGCACAAACTTTACTACACAGGCCCATACAGCTCCTATCACAGACATAGGGACCTCCGAGACAGATTAATTCCCTTCTACATAGACATAGACAGCTTTACCCTTGCCAAGGCTTCACCAACACAGATCCAAGAGAGCTCTTACACAGAGATAATCAGTTCTTACACGGGCGCAGACTGTTCCAGCAAAGGACCAGACTGCTGCTACACCCAGCCAGACAGCTAGCTTCGGAGACCCAGACACCTCATTTGAAGATCAAGACAGTATCGGCAATGAAGCAAATACGCCAATACAGAGCAACATCTACCCAGGAAGATCAACCACAGACCGACACACTCCAACACGGACGCAGACTCTCCAACACAAACAGAGACAACTCTTGCACAGACCAATTCAGCTCCAAACCTGACACATGGAGCTGCAATACAAATCACGACGTTCCTCCGCAATCACGGACAACACTTAAACAGACACAGTCAGCTCACAATCTGACACAGGCAGCTGCAACACAGACCCAGACAGCATCTAACGAGATCCAGAAACTGAAAGTTCTTATCGTGACCCAGACACCCCTACATATACCCAGAGAGCTTGTCATTGAATCCAATGCCTAATGCTGCAGATAACGGAAATGTATAGGCTTACAAAGGAGAGCATAGACTACGCTGCCTTTCTGCCTAATCCAACCATGCCAGCTTTTATGTTCTAATCGAATCTTCTCGAGTCTTTCCTGATTTAAATCTATCAGCATAGCCGTCTATTCCTTTCTCCCTCATATGCTTGTATAGCCTCTCCTTAAACTTATCTATACTATTCGCTTGAACCACTCCTGCATTTTGAGTTCCACATTCTCATCACTCTTTCCAGAAAGAAGTTGCTTCTGAATCCCCTAACTTGTTCATTATTTCCTCTTATGAATAACCTCACGTTTCCGGTATCGTCCGTGTAAATCCTCTCTGCACCCTCCCAAGAGCCTCTATATCATCTTTATAACCAGAACTGCATGCAGTACTCTAAGTGTGGTCTAACCGAGGTTCAATACTGGTTCAGCATAACCTTCCTACTTTGCAATTCTATAACACTGGAAATAATCTCCACTCTTAGTTACCTTTATTTTGCCTTGCTAAACTCTGTCACGATTTAAGTGAGTTGTTATACTGAGAGATCCTATTGTTCCTCTTGCACCCCCGAGAGTCAGTTGCACCAAGTAATAAGTGACCTCCATATTCTTCCCACCAAAATGTAATAACTTACATTTATGTGTGTGGAACTTCATTGAAAAATATGTGCCCATTCTGCATGTTTATCAGTGTTGTCCTTAATTTGCTGCAGTCCTTCTCAGTATAAATTTCCTCCAATTTGGTATCATTAACATATTTGGAAATTCTGTTTTTAGTTCCAAATCTAAATCGTTATTATAATTTGTGAACAATAATGGTCCCAGCATTGATCCTTTTGGAAAACCACTGCCGACATTCTGCCAATGTGAATAGCTACCGTTTATGTCCAATCTCTGATTGCAGTCTTGAAGCGAGCTCGCTATCCATTCTGCTACTTATCCCCTGACCGTATTCAGTAGGCTATTATTTGGTATCAAAGCAAAGATCTTTTGAAAATCTCGATACATCACACTTATTGCCTTATCAAGGTCTACTCTCTCTATTACCTCTTCAGAAAGTATGTGAGGTTGGTCCAGCAGGACTTTCCCTGTTGAAATCAATGCTGATAATTCATTTTTATACGTTTGGTTTCTAGATGTTCTTCTATTAGGAAGGGTTCCATTATTTTCCTATCAAAGAGACAATCATACCCCTTGACCACCGAGCTGAGTAGCTGAGACAAGCAGGGATTCACATTTTATTTTCCGCCGAAAGTGATTCAGCCTATCCCGCTTTATACTGCGTAATACAGCGACATCAAGTTGTGCTGTCAGACTCGGATTAGTCTTTGTCTGTTTAAAATGGTTGTGCTGTCAGTGCTGCTTCACTCGGTGTATGCTTAAAAATTCAATGTGCTAGCTGCACTATTAATCTGCTTAAATCGTTGGATTCGGAATTTTATGGAATTGTTCCCGAGTAGGTTCGAGCCCTACTCGTAGTGAATCAGTGAGTGTAGGCATTTGCTCGTAATCCGCTCGGATTGGAGTTCATTTCAGCTGAAATTCTTCTGAATTATTTTGCAGCAACTTTTAGGCCACCTGTTACATCACGCTCGCCCAATTATCCACTCGTTCGATTCCAGAGGATTGGGACATTTTTAAAATCGAGCCAAGAACGACTAAAAATATGATTAAAAGAGGATAGATTATGAATGTTAACTTGCACGAAATATAGAAAACAGATAATAAGAGTTATACAGATATATAAAAAAGAAAAGAGTGGCTAAAGTAAATGTTGGTCTCCTGGAGGATGAGAATGTGGAATTAATAATGGAGAACCGGGAAGTGGCAGAGACTTTGAACAAATATTTTGTATCAGTTCTCACGGTAGAAGTCACTAAAAACATCCCAATATGGATTATCCATGGGCTATAGGGAGGGAGGCACTTAACACTATCATTATCACTAATGAAGTAATAAGATGTAAAATAATGGGACTAAAGGCGGACAAGTCACCTGAATCTGATGGCTTATATCCTAGGGTCTTAAGAGAAACGGCAGCATAGATAATGGATGGTTTGGTTGTAATCTACCAAAATTCCCTCGATTCTGGGTTAGTCCCAGCGGATTGGAATATCGCAAACGTAAAGTCCCTATTTAAATAAAAAGGCAGACGCAAAGCTGGAAACTATAAACCAGTTAGACTAACATCTGTCGTTGGGAAAAAGCTGGAGTCCATTATTAAGGAAGCAGTAGCAGGACATTTGATCAAACATGATTGAATCAAGCAGACTCAACATGGTTTTATGAAACGGAAGTCATGTTTGATAAATATCCTGCAAATCTTTGAGGATATATCGAGCAGAGTGAATAAGGGGGAACAAGAGGATGTGGTGCATTTGGATTTCCAGACGGCATTCGATAAGATGCCACATAAGAGGTTACTACATAAGATAAACGCTCACGGGGTAGGCCGTAATATATTAGCATGGTAGAGGATTGGCTAACTAACAGAAATCAGAGAGTCAGGATAAACGGGTCATTTTCTGGATGGGAAACAGTGACTAATGAAGTGCCGCAGAGATTTGTGCTGGGTCCTCAACTATTTAATATCTGTATTAATTACATGGATGAAAGGACCGAGTGTAAAGTAGCCAAGTTTGCTGATGATACAAATATGGGTGGGAAAGCAAATCGTGAGCAGCACAAAACAAACCTTCAAAGGGATATAGACAGGCTAAGTGACTGGGCAATAATTAGGCAGATTGATTATAATGTGGGAACATGTGAGGTTATCAACTTTGGCAGAAATAATAGAAAAGCAAATATTGGCCCTGAAATTCCGGCTTCCCCGGGTCTGTACGGAGTTCCTATGGACCCGGGAAGGCATCGGAAATGCCGGTTTTCAGTGTGCAAGTTTCTGACTTGCCGTATCCCTGGAGCAAGGACACTTGTAGGTGGAAATTCCCCATAATTATTCTTACTAATGTCCTCAAAAATCTTGCGCCTGAAAAAGCAGGCGCATAGCCGACTTTTACAGGCGCAAGTGTTTTAAAAAGCAAGAAACATATAAAAATAAAGTTATTGAAACATATTTTATCATTAAAAAGCCTCCCCACAACGGTAAGTTTGTTAAAGAAAATGTTAAAATTCGTGAATTTTTTAAAGATATTATTAACTTTAATTTAAATGGAAGTAGTGTAATTATTTTTTTTATAAGTGTTTTAGCTGTTTGGGGCTGTGTTTTTAGTGTTTCAGGCTCTATCACAATCATAGTAACAGGAGTATAGGATCCTGCGGAACTCCTATTACTATGATACCTCACCTGATTGGCTGCACAAAGCCATGTGACTCCAGCTCCAGGCCGTGCACACGCTGCAAAGCAGAGTCGAAGGAGTCCTCAATAAAGTCGAACGTGGTCAACAGCTTAATGTAGATGCGTATTTTATCTCTGAAATGCCCGCGGGAAGGCGAAAACGGAATTTCAAAGCCCACAATTTAAATGGAGAAACGTTGAAACGTGATGCAATAAAAGGAGACCTGGGGGTCCTTGTGCATTAAACACAAAAACGTTATTATTCAGTTACAGTAAGTAATCAGGAAGGCATATAGCTTGTTGGCATTTATTGCAAGGGAGATAGAGTATAAAAACAATGAAGTCCTGCTACAACTGTACAGGTCACCACGTAGTGTACTGCGTACAGTTTTGTTCTCCATTTTAAGAAAGGTTATACTTGCATTGGAGGCTGCTCAGAGAAGGTTCTCTAGGTTCATTCCGAAGATGAGGGCGTTGATTTGAGGATAGGTTTGGTAGGTTGGCCCTATACACATTGGAGTTCTGAAGAATGCGAGGTGATCTGATTGAAACGTATAAGATCGTTAGGGAGCTCGACTAGGTGGATGCAGAGAGGATATTTCCACTCTTAGGAGAAAATAAAACAAGGGGATATAGTCTTAAAATAATGTGCTGCCTATTTAAAACTGAGATGAGGAAACATTTCCTCTCTCAGAATTTTGTTAAACAATGCCCCAGAGCGCTGTGGAGGCTTGGTCTGAATATATTTAAAGCGGAGATAGATAGCTTTTTGAGCAATAATTTTGTAAAGGGTTATGGAGTGCGGACAGGGAAGTGGAGCTGATTCCATTATCAGATCAGCCATCATCTTATTGAGTAGCGTAGCAGGGCCAAATAGCCGACTCCTGCACCGATGTCTTATGTTCTTATGTTCCAAATATAACACATCTACTGACAACGGCAGTGGGATTTGGCTCAATGGATAAGGCGTCTGACTTTGGTGCTAACCATGCCCTGTCGGGGCTGCATAACTCACCGGGAAATAACTTTTCTATTCTGCTGTGAAACTGTCTCAAAACTGGCCATTTCTGAAACTCCCTCACCTGAAGTATTGGAAGAGCTTTTGCTTACAGAATCTGATTGTAGACTTTGAAATTTGTGGACCTGGATGCTCGGGCCATACAAGTGGTGAACTGGACTTTGTCGCAGGGTATATATGTTTGGATGCAAAAAACAGGAAACCGAAGGGCAGATCACACTTTAGGCCTCAGACGAGGTGGCCGTGTGGTTAAGTAGATGTACTGCTAATCCCTTATACACTGCACGTGTTGGTTCTGATCCCATTCTCGTAATATTTTTGTGGAATGTTTCATGCCTCTGTTTTTTTTTTCATTGTACTTTTACCTTGAAGGTCATGTCCAGATTCATCTTTTTCTACCAAGCATGTTACACTCAGCTCATGAAATTTCTCAAATTAATAAGCGAGCCTCGCTGGCTATTAGATAAAAGTAAATATAAACTTATGAATTTGCTCCATTTTCCCCACATTTTCCTAAATCTCAGAGCTTCACATGAGCAACTAATGAAAACTAATCCACTGAGTAAAGTTAATTGTTTCCCGGTGTAGCGGCGCTGTGTCGACTTGACGTCTGACACCCGTGTTCCATTCAGCACGCAGGAACTCGCCTGAATTTGGATACATTTAAATGCAGCGTCCAGCTCAAAATAATGTTGAAAAATCCTCAGCACTGTATTTTAGTCAGTGCCCATTCTCTAGTGCTGAAGGTTTTAAGGAGCTGGCCTTTGAATTACTATCATGTGTGTCGAATGCATACGATTATTTAGGATATACAGAGAAGGAGCAGGCCATTCGACCCAACCAGTCGATTCCCACCTTTATGGTCCACTGGACATCCTCTCATCAGAATTACGCTATATTCCTTTTTCACACGTATACTTATCTAACTGTCCCTGATATGATTATATCCTACTTGCTTCAACAAATTCCTGTGATAGTGAGTTCTACATTCTCAATCTCTGATACACAAGTTTCTTGTGAATTCTTTATTGGATTTGTTGGTGACGATCTTATATTGATACCCTCCAGTGACGGTCCTCCCCACATGTGGAAACTCTCTCTCTGTGCATTTAACGTATCAAACACTTTCATGTCTAGCAGACCTCTATTAGGTCACTCTCAGACTTCTCTTCTCAATGAAAAGAGACGCGGCCTGTTCATCCTTTCCTAATATATATTTCCTCGCATTTCATGTATACTCCTTGTAAATCCTCTCTTTACCCTCTCCAGTTCCATTACATCAATTTTGTAAATTATATGGCGACCAGATTTGCACAAAGTACGCCAAATGTTGTCTATCTGTAGAGGATTCTGTAATGACTGGGAATGAACCCGGCGTCGCCAGGCTGTCTGATCAGTGTAAAAGGCTTCATTCCATGAGGTAGTTTAGAGCATTCCTGAAGGCATTTTGCTTGCAGAATCTGATTCTACATTTTGAACTTTGTCAATCTGGGTGCACGGGCAGGACTTTGAAGGTGAGGGGGACATTCTAGCAGAGTATTTCTGGTTGGAGACTAACAGCACCAGGTTGAATGGCTGAGTTGTCTTAGACAGTAGACGGGACGTTATGGCGATGGCCGCCTAAATCGTTGTGCTCATTTATTGTAAATTTTGATGCTGATGAATCTTCCCAGAATTTGACTGAAACTTACATACAATAGGCATTGAATCCCAATCTCCTTAAAACCACTGGTCTCTGTCCAAGCATTGTTCAGGTCTTGTTAAAATGAACACTGACTATTGGAATTCTTCATTTCTTGAATGAAGGTGGAACAGAGATCCGGATCGGAGATGGAACTTTTCCTCACTTCTTCCTTCAGATCATTCGTCTGGAGTGAACTGACAAAGATTTTTTAAGAAATGACATTCAAAGAGAAAACGTGCACGACTATTCACTTTACCATAGGACCTGCCCGTGCACCCGGAGCAACAATGTGAAAAACTGACAGTCAGCTTCTGTGAGCAAAATTAATTTCGCTAAGTCCGTTATGTAAGGTCAGAGACTGTTAGAAATGTTCGGGTAAAAACAGTTCCTTTCCACGTTGAAAGCCACTGGGCAAACCGACCTCAACAGACTCGAAACCGCAATGTTATGTTCCATGAGGAGAGGTTGAGTATACTCGGCCTATATTCTACAGAGTTTAGAAGAATACGAGGTGATTGCATTGCGGAGCAGGCTGGAAGGGCAGAATCGCCGACCCTTTCTACTAATGCTTATTTTCTTATGTTCGTCGCATGCCTTGCGGGTGCCCCCAGAATCGGCAATATGGAAAACGCAGAATCAGTCTCAGTAAGCAGGCGTTTCCATAATTTCAGTTGAGTAACTGTCAGAATTGGTCGCTTTTTGGGGAGAGTCGGAACACAGAAGAATAAGTTTTGCCCGGTGAGTTAAACAACCGGAGCACAACCCGAACGTGCAATCTTCTGACAACATCACGATTAAAACTGAACGCGGATGCCTTATCCATTCGGCAATGTGTCCACAGCTGGTCACTTTATTGTGGAGAGAATTGGGAGCTTTTTCAGGGCTTCAGCTATGATTAGAGAAAGGGTTTTACTCAAATATAAATACATTTTGAATTATTCAACAGACGCGCTGTCAACTGGGTTCACTCCTACGCAAGGAAACCCATTTCGCTTTCAAATATATCACCTTACAAATTCGGTCTTCACAGCTGTAATCAGACTAATATTAAGCAGACACACGCACACAATGATCCTAGACAGACAGCACATCCCTTTTATACTGACAAAGAATGAACTGAACTGACAGCATATCCATTTAAAGAGACACAGAATGATCCGGAACTGACAGCACAGACATA